>NC_083760.1:85458124-85758124 GCF_963514075.1 Conger conger | reverse complement strand
TACATGCGTGCTTTACCCCCGTGTTCTGCTCTGACCCCGTCACTCCAGACTCCAGAGTGTTTCTACCGCGTTCCTGTTTTTTTATTCCCCCAAAATGTTTACGGTGGCACGTATTTCGACAGCGCAATCAATGCGTCATTGACTGACAGGAACGGTGCGAGAGACGTTTTGCAGAGTTATATTTTCTTTCCCCCCGTTATTTTGTGTGTGTGAACCCCAAGATATGATGTCATTAAAATGTGGCTCACCCGTTCCCCACAGATTACATCTATTTACATTTTTACGTGCAAAATTACATACTTTTAAAAGGCATGTCCACAGAGCAGTACTGAAAACATTAGTTTTGGCCGGTGGATTCTAAAGAACTAGTACATTTCTTGGGCTGTGTTCATGAGTGACTGAACATTCCTAGCAAGAGTGAACACTGTGGATACTAATGCTCTCAACAAAAAAAGTGAAACTCATGCACCTAATGCATCCCTCTGTATGGGTTTTACAATGACAGACATTTCCAGACTTAAAATCTTCACCTTAAAGGGTATTTCAGTTTTTTTCCCCATTGGGGATTGTTTTGGGGGTTCAGTTTGGCTCAGCACTCTTCGTGCCACCGTTATAAATCTGAACATCGCCACCTGCCTGTCGGAGTGAGTAATCTCACCACTGTGTGTGAATCCAAATAATCGTTTTCTTGGGAAACACAACATGGTCACAGACGAGTTCCGCCGTGGCGCGAGTGGAACAGGGCCTGCCAGCCCCCGTTCACAGGCGGGGGGAGTCTGGCCCTGCCGTCCAAAGTCATCCAGACGAAGAACAAATAAACCGGCCATTAACTTCCACTTACACATCAGCTCCCCTAAACCAGCCAACTGCGTTAATTAGCTTAACGTCTCCACTCTCTGTCTGTGTCGGCATGTATTTTCCCCCTGAGCCCGGGGAGAAAAAAAAGTATGCGTTTTTTAATTTAATGTCCCATGTAGTGTTGGTTTCAGCATAGTGCTTCTTGAGATACAGACCAGAGAAACAGAGATAAAAGTGAATTGCCTGATCTTAGAAACGTTACTATGTTCTTATGACGGTGCAGCTGAGGACGGTTTATTTATCTTTTCGCTTTTCTAAATACATTATTTAACTTGACCCTGTTCTGCCATGCTTAGAAAATAAATGGTTCTGAAACAGTTCTTTAGCCTATCTTCATATGCTAATCCTAATTTATGGAACCATCAGTGGTATGTCTGGAAAGTGTGAAAAGTACTCTTGGACTAGATGTGGTTCTGCTATGGAGACAGAGTTGAGCCTTTTTAGAACCCTTTTTCTCATAATGTATGAAGGAAGAGTACCATTACAAAAAAAACACAAAGATTGAATTTCTAATCAAAGCTTCGATCAAACTTCTTTTTGAAGCAAAGCATTTTCATAAGCGTCAAAGAAGAGATGGCAAATTACATCAAGTAAATTAACTAGGTAGCTATCCCAGCATTCCCCGTGGCAGGACACCATTCCATCGCAGATCCCACACACCATTCACTCACACACTCATACCAGCGGGCGGAATAGGCTCTCCATCGTCAGGTCTTTGGAGCGTGGGAGAACACTCAGGGGACACGGGGGGGGGGGGGGGGGGGGGAGGCCACACAGAAAGAGAAACTCCTCGCAGAAAGGCTCTGGGTAGAGGTCTGAACACGGGGCACCTTCTCACCGCGAGGCAACAGCAACGCGCACTGCACTGCCGGCCCGCTCACGTCATGAGCCTGGCTGGAGGAAGGCATCTGTGAAACGGATGAAATGTGGTAATTAATCTCCCAGAATGCGTAAATAAGAGAGTGGGATGAACAGCAGGTAGGTCCAGGCCGGGGCGAGCAGCTGGATTCTCCCAGTCCATTCCGCACACTCCTCAAAACACCCACACACAGATTCAGAGAGATCGTCTGCGTTCATACTGGAGATTCCTGTGCATGTCACCCCCCCCCCCCCCCCCCCCCCCCCAGCGTACACACACTCACACATACACATACACACACACACTCACACACACACCACGCACCCGTCTGCCGGGGGGGGGGGGGGGGGCTGGGGAAGATCTCTGCGCTTACGACATCGTTATCCACGGCGGTATGCCCCCTGCCTGCCAAGCACAACAGCCGTCTTTTCAAAATACACATCACAGGCCGTGGGCCGTCTCCTGGCAACCGTGATCAAAGTTCCCGCTTTCTGATTGGTTCCTCTGGCGCATGCGTCCACCAATTGGGATGAGAGCATCACCTGACTGCCACTACCTTTGCCACCGCAGACAAGTGTCCGAGCAGACACTCAACATTTGTTAAATTAACTCCGAGGGAGTACATTCTACCTCAATTGAGAACCTCAATAATAATACTAACAATAATAATTATGTACATTTTAAACCTGTATAAACAGAAATATCACAGCCCATTTGACAGCCCAAAACTGGAAACTTGAGCTGCTTCAACAATGCACATTTCCTAATTTCTGAAAAACATATATTGGCCTAGTACTAATCAAATACAATGGAGAAGTAGTGTTGCGATAGATGCGTGGTGTAACCATGTATCTATCTGGTAGCCTGGTGACTGGTGACTGGTAGCCACTGTTCAATTACAATTAAAGTACAATGGTAAAGAATGGGTCTGTCATGGGCACATAGATACAAACTGGTTCCAGGAACAAATGCATCCATAACCAATACTAACAGAGACAACAGGGACAACCAACAATGTTTGTCATTCATTTAATAACTTCATAAAACTGGTTCACAATCTCATACCATCAGTTGTGAATGATATTACCTGTTTCCATTCAGCTTGTCATTGTTGACAGTTGAGTTTTTAGCATGACAGCTGGGTGACAGTTGGGTTTTTCTATCAAGTTACCCAGCAACTGTGGAATATTCTAGCACTGTGAACTTTTTCTGTCTGCATTTTCATGGTCTTACAGTCAAATGTGTCCAGTGGTTGGGAACTGCAGCAAGACTACTTCAAGTTTAGAAGTACAGTTCAAAGGGGGGCTTGATTCATGGCTCAAAATAAAATAAAATGTTGGCCTTTACTGCCAGTTTCTATTCAGTGAAAGGGTTATTTCAGTTACTTTTTTAGGATTGGTGAGGGAATTAAATAATCAATTAAAGTATGACAGTGACTGAGCTGCATGGTTTTGTCAGTACATCAGAGAAACAAATTCTCACAGCTCAGCTAGAAAATGTGTGTGTGCACATTGAGCATGCGTGTGTGTGTGTGTGTTTGTCTTCATATATATGGTTAACTGAGACTCGTATGTGGTCTTGCTCAAATATGAACCTACAAAAAAGAATGCATTCATCTGCTTTTTTATAGAACATGAATCTTCCTTCTATTATTATGTGTCATAATCTTAAATTACTTCCATATGTTTTTAATTATTTGCCAGCAGATTTGTGGACTCCAATCTGCCTGTATCACCAGGATGTATGTATTTTGGATTTCACGGCTAGTGAAGTTTTGCTACCTGGGCTCCTGTTCATTCATTATTCTTTCTTTCATGTCCTTCCATAATTGCGAAGATGATTTCTCATTCACCTAAGTTTACAACATGTCAGCATGAATTGTAATATACCTAGCTATGGATGTGGTTTATATAAGCAAAACATACAGCATTCTTCCTTTTCAACAAGAATGAGGTGTATTTCTCCAGTGAAATAAAACTAAATTAAATTTGATTGCCGCTCAAACATTCATTTCTCTCCACATCATAATAGGGAAAAATTATGAGCTGCCCAGAGCTACTTGTACAAAAGTTGCTATAAGATTTATGTTAAATATAATGCAGAAACTGTCATGTTTTTTTTTTTTTTACACTTAGTGACTAATGTCAATAAAGCTATCTGATATCTCTGTTGAGATACACGTTTCCATTTCCTAAGCCAAGCTGGTAAGATGATCCTTCGCAGAACCCTGGCCAATTCCCCCAGCAATTTTCAAATCGTCATGGTTGAATACCGAATGAATTATACGCTCGAATGCAAAATATGACAAGGTTCCCCTCGCTGGAATAGCAATGATCGCATACAAAATGGCCGCCCTGTTCACTTGTACAGCTAACACGTCGGATTGGCACCGAAGCAGGCTCCCTGCTCCCATTCGCTCAGAAAAAACAGTACCGAGTGACCTGGACACTCTGGGTGCAATTGGATATCGCCTTTTCACTCAGGCAACGTTACTTTTGCATTTTTGTGCAGAGCGCACGGAGGTCCCCGTCGCCCTCTGCTGAAGCTCAGATGTTCTCACAGAGGTGAGCCAGGTGTTTGAGTTTTCAACATTCGATTCCGATGGGCAATTTCCCGCATTATTGTAATCAATGATCTAATGACCGCCCTGGTATTAATGTCCATTCCTCCTCCTAATAGCTTTAATCACTGACAGCGCCTCAATTGGCCGCAATTAGAGAAATTGGGGTAACTTCCAGCAGATGGAGAAGAAAGCTGCGCTCTGTAGCTGCCGCTGCTTCTGGAACCTTCCTTCACGTCATTCAGAGAGAGCTCTCTCTTGTTGTTGCAGTTTGCTCAGGACATGGGGGGGGGGGGATGTGGCAGATTCATTTCCATTATATCACGTTCCAATATGTGAAACATGTAGACTCAACTGTCTGTCAAGTGCGGAGCACCAAACGCCCACAGCCAATCAAAACACTCCAGAACATGAAAATGGAGGTTAAAATGTGATGGAAGGTTCATTCCAAAATAGCTCTATGAAGAGAAAGCAATTCGGGTAAGTCGCAATTTTGTTGATGAAGCGTTTTGTTAATAAACCTGATTGGCATCACACCAGTTTCTGAGCTTAATGCTGGAGCTGGCCTGTCTCAAAAAATCTGAATAGAAACAATTCATGCAGCTATTCTGTTAACATTGTATTATGCCACACACTGACAACCAATTTCATAATTAAATGTGTAACAGTCATCATGGTTATGCATCCAAAACGCAAGCTATTACCAACACTTTTTTAGTGGCCAAGCAACTGGTTGCAAACCCGTCCCCTACCATTATATCTTGGAACTTAGAGAAACATTTCCAGAGCTAGTTACGTTGATTCTTACACACAATTCATTCATTCATTCATACATTTTTTAAGTAGTTCAGGTCTCTCGTAGTACTCTCGAGGGCACAACAGCAGTGCCGCAGCTGGGAATTTCAGACAAACTTTGGGTCACAAACCAAGTTCACTAACCGCTGTAATACACTGCTTCCCACAGCCAATAAGCACCAGGAGACTCCTCATCTGGTGAAATATGGAACACGGATGGCTTTATTGAGTGGCCCAAGGATGCACTGTCAGATGTTGAGACAGACAACCCTATTGAAAATCTGAAGGACGAGATCAATAACAGGTGCCAGTCCATCACTGAACATCTTTTTCCGCAAGGATCACCTCCTCCATCAAGCGAAAACGTCATCTCGATAAACGCAATCTGATTCATCACCTCAATCTCGGTGGGTGCATCGGTAACCAAACAACAAAAGTTATGAGATCTGCTACACTTACATTCACACAAGACCTATCCATCAAGCCCCTTCAAAGACCACAAATCTGCCGCCAGAAGAAACACCAAAGTCTATCCTGGGCTACCTCTGCCTCCCGTTGTTTAGAGATGAGTTATAACACCCAGCCCTGTGTCTTTCTACAACTGGAGGAGCTGGGTTCGGTAGGAAGCTCCCGCACACAGAATTACGTATTTCAGTAATAACTTTTCTCTCAGTGACAAAACGATAACACACAATGGAAAGAAAAGTGTTTAAATTAATGGACTTGTCTTGCATTTAATGCTTGTCTTGCCGGGGAAAAGATGGAAAATGTTGAATAGAAAAATGTTTTTGGATCGCAGACTGCAGAGAAGGAATTGATTTACGTTCACAAGTCCTTGATCTCAGGTAATTACGCCATTATAGAGCTGTTATTACCATGAGTATGGCCTCACTTTATTTTTGGTTGCAGATTTATGGCGGGCTATGTTAAAAAATGTGCTGATGAGTTAATATAAATGTGGCTTTCAAAGGCTGATGAAAGCAACAGGCATATTGAGTGTGTGTTGTCGTATATCAGCTAAAAAGCTTTAAAAACACATGGAGACCAGAGTGCACATGCAGGCAGAAGAGGGCAGCCGAGTGGCTAAAGTACATGACTGGGACAAGGTCGGTGGTTCAACCCTCACTGTTGCCATGATAAGATTTGCACAGCTGTTGGGCTCTTGAGCAAGGCCCTTAACCCCGCAACTGTAGGTCACTTTGGATAAACAAGTCTGCCAAATAACAAATTACTGTTGCTACAGACTCTTTATCTTTCCTTTTGACACCTCCAGAATTTTACTTATCTGATTTTTATATTCTTCATTTTTTTTTTGGATGTACTAGTGGTCTAACCTAGTGCCCACTGGCAGATCAGGGAGAATTACAGGGTTACAGGTGGGCTTATACGGTTCATAAACCCCCTGTGTGGGTCGACAAATGTACTGGATGGATATTAATGGATATTACACAATAATACTCCACAGAGCCCCGATGCTCTTGGCAAGGTGTTTAGAATCTAGTACTCAAAGATTTATCTCTGCATCATATCACTCTTATTTTCACATATCAAGACCTATACACCAGCAAGACCCCTACGTTCTGCCACTTCGTGCCATCTGGCGCCTCCCCCTCGGCACACCTGCACTTCTCCCGTACTGTCCTCTTAGGTCCTCTTCACACTTGTCCTTGTGTTTGATCTGCACTTCATTGTACGTCGCTCTGGATAAGAGTGTTTGCTAAATGCCATGTGATGTAATGTAATGTAATGTCTTATTTATGGAACAATGCACACTTCTGAGGACTATCTCACTACAGTAATACTAACTAACCTCTTACTATGACTACTACTACTACTAACCTCTTACTACGACTGTAGTTCATCTACACCTCAAGGTAGGTAAAACCAGGACTTCTTAATCACCAGTGGCCCCTAACTCTCCAGAACATCACATCTTCCTCTCCAGTCTGTTCCAGTGAGGAGGTGTAATTACGTGTGAAGCATGACATCAGTGGTGGAATGACTTGCCTACCACTGTCAGGACAGCAGAATCCCTCCCCCTATTTCGACGCAGACTCAAAACACACCTTTTCAAACTCTACCTTAGTCCTCCCTCCTGATTTCCCCCGCCCCTCCTTTCTGATATCCCTATCCTTGTCTAACCCCCCCCCCCCCAGAAAAAATAAAAAATAAAATTTGCAATTACAACTGTGTTTAGAACAGCATTCCATGTGTATTTTCCTAGTTCTGGATGTGATGCTTTGACTTATGGTAGAACCTATGCACTTGTAAGTCGCTTTGGATTAAAAGCGTCTGCCAAATGACAAAAATGTAAAAATGTAAATGACATAACGTCGTGAAAAGTGGTTTCCAAAATGTAATACCACAACCTTGAAATATGTAGACACTATTTTTGCAAAAGCCTGATTTATTAATATGTAACAATGCCTTTATAAGAAGGTAATGAAGTAACCACACTTATATTACTTGCATTGGTAAGAGTTTCATGCCCTTATTAATTAGTTATATATTAATCATATAAATTATACTGTATTTTAGAGTATTGCATAATGTATAGATGCATGCATGTGGATATTTGATTTATACTGTGTATCTGTATATGATGTACACTGCTACAGTGGGGTGCTAAAATATGGGCAGCCCTAGTTTAAAGGTCTGTTACAATGAATCTGTATGTGATCAAAACAAAACCTGAACTCTAAATTATACAGATTTAAACATGGGACCTTTCTGCAAATTTTAAAGCAAGATTGCTTTTTATTAACATTTTTTACTGTTTATACATTATACAAAAGGAAGGGGGCCCAGTGCAAAAGTTTAACATCTGCCCAAATAATCTACATTAGATTTAATATGAAAGCTTCTGCTCCAAATCTAATATTAGTGTATGTAATTGTGGCTCTTTTGAGAAAGGCTTTCATGTTGGAATTCCTGGCTTTTCCGACTGATTCCGGAACATTCTTTCAGTCATCACATTGGTGAATTCTCGGGATTCATTTTTATGCCATTATGTTAAGCCACAGCTAGCAAACAAGCATCTTTTCATTAATCCAACAAAAAAAAACTAAAAAAAAATCTAAAGGTCGTGAACTTTATAACTTTTTCAGACTTCTGATGCTTCAACAGAGGACCAAAAAACGGGTGGATAATTTAATGATAGTCGCACAAATTATCCCCGTTGGTGATGTCTGATGATGGTCCAAAATATCAGCGGGGAACAGAACGGCCTTGTTTGATCCAAACAGAAGCCCAAATTGGAGGCATCTGTCCGGAGACTTGCAGAAGGAGCACAGCCTCAGGGCTGGCTGGCTGGCGCTGTGTAAGGAAGGCAGCCCTGCTCTCTGCCGTCAGACTCCTCACGTAGGCCTGGTCACACTGCACGGAACGGTTGCGGCGGTGAAGGTGTGTGACTGACGGTTGCACATAAGTACTCATGCTAGGGCTGCATGAGTTTTCAACTGCCATGTACAATTTTCAGACGATTTGTACATGTCCGGAAATGTACCGCGGGTTTGTAACGACTTCGTGTGTCAGTGGCTCCCTTATCTGACGTCGGTAACCCCCAATGCCCCCCAAGATCAGACAGCTCCCGGCTGTGTTTGTGATCACACTTCCAGCTGCGCGAATCAGGCTGAGATATTCTAAATCTGGCAACCCCAACTAACATGCATGCACACACACACACATAGTACTGAGTATGCATGTGAGCGCATGAACGCACACACACACACATATACACATGAACATACACATACACAGACATGCAGTGCTGAGGACTTGTCACTGACAGATTCATTCGCACGCACTCACGTGCACCACACGCACACGCGATGAAATCCATTTAAAAACTGTTAAAACGATTGAGCACACTGGCTAAATCGATTAATAACCGCGAGCGCAGGTGACCTCACAGATGGGTCCCGGGTCCCCGGGAGCTTCAGGGAGTTAGTAGCCCTGATCAGCAGTAACACCGGAGAGCCAACGCAACAGGCACTCCGGGTTATGGAATGTTGTGTTCATAACAAGTGCAACATCAGGAAAAAATAAGCCATTGCATCAGGCAGCAAGTGGAGCGGGGAGCGGTGACCTCATCGCAATCCTGGGATCCGTGTTGTTTTTACACACACTGCAAACATGTTTCCTGAGCCCCGCAGCCCGGCTGCTGATTAAGACGTGCTGAGGAGGCAGCGCCTGCAGTTTTTAATTGATGCAGGTGCATGCTCGGTCTTTATTAACGTAACTAAGGGTTTCTTTTTTTCCGCGAATTTCACATAAAAAGTGTAAAAAAAAAAAAAGGGGGGGGTGGGGCATGCGAAATGTGTGCGCGGGAACGCGGCCAGTTGGAGAACATCTGCGTTTGAGTTCCGTGCGCATTTAACGGCGGAATATCTTGGAACGGCGGTCTGCGAGGGATCGAGTCGCATGCTTCACTCGACACCCGGAGTGCAGTGTTCATTACGCAAAGATATGCAGTCGTCATGGCGATAACACAAAGAAAGATGATTGAGGGAGGCTTTGCCTGTGATGTCACCCCGCAGTGGGTCACAGGTAGGATCACAGGGTGTTTTTACAAGCAGCAATGAGCATTTATACGATGCACACATTCCCGTCCCAGTGAGCAGGAAACGTTTTTACAACGTTAGAGCAGGTTGTAATTCGGTACGGGAGAACAGAAACTTTGTTGCAACTCTTTTACAATGATCCCCCCCCCCCACCCGTCTTTATTCATCCCCCAAAGCACAGTTTCGCAGCCATGTTGTAAACACTGTCTCGGCCACACTTATAACTTTTTACCGATTATCTGATGTCATAAACAGTCGTTGTGAAGATATTGTGCAAGACACATAAACCCACATTGAAGCAAATCACGCATATAAATGTCTTTCAGATTGGAGAAGTTATGTACCCGTATTGTTCATAAGAGATCCTTTTTATTCTTAAAATGCTTTTTCTGTTTTATTCTTTACCTTTGTTCTTATATTTTTCTTATATTTTAGCAAATACATTGCATAAAGCATCTGCAAGTATGCAGGTGTTTTAATGGAAGTTACACAGTTAAACTGAGCTTTATATCAGCAACTGTCTGTCATAACTGCTTGGTTTAAGAAGATCTTCGGTAAGGTCCTGTCCAGTAGATACGGTTCATGGGGAAACAGACGAAACATAAAAATAAAACTGAGCAAGTAAAAATACTAAATTGTGAGTATTCCCGCCAGGTCTCATTGCATGCAAGGCTCCAGATCTGGCTTTCCTGCTGAAATAAAGTCGATGAGAAGACATGTAGGGACATGAATCCTGTCTGTTTTTTGAGAAAAATAAATAATCAAACCGGGTTTTGCCTGGCCAGTCCGTTCTCATCAGCTCGGTGACTATGAAGCATTATAACAGATGATCCCCAGCACGGCGCGGGGGTCCTGAGGGATACGCCCGCTGGGAGTTCGACAGAAGGGCCTTTTCCGGCTCGTTCCTGGGCGTGGCCCTTCTGCAATCAGGGCCCGGACGATGACAAACTACAGCGGCGCAGGAACAGATGGCGGGAATCAGAGCGACCGAGCCATTAAGACTATCGGCGCTTCCTGTAAGACGATGCGGCAGCCTCTAGCGCGATCATTACGCGGACCCCTTTCCCACAGTCAGTGTCTTCAGGTGGCCCGTGATTCCTTACGGGGAGAACGCGAACAGACAGGCAGTGTACCGCACACAATGTGCAGACGGGCCTGCGGTATAACAGAGAGAGAGAGACAGGGAGAGCGAGTGGAGGCTGAGTTTGTGTGGAAAACACGTTCACAGCGGGATGGCCTTCCAGGCTTTGTGGTCACGACGCCTCGCGCAGCCCACAGATCCACAGGCAAGAAGGTCTGATTAAAAATAGTTTGTTGGTGACCTAAGTGACTCGGTGACATCTTTATATCTCCCAGAAAGGGTAAGACTTCCCCTCCATTGATCCCTGAATGTGAATCACCAACATCCTGTGTGACTGTCCCAAGCAAGGAGACGAAGGAAAACATGGCTAAATCCGTTTGATTTCTTAGTGGAGACAAGGCACGGGAAATGACATATTTCTCCTTTTGTTTCAAATGGCAGCTCTGGTAGGTCAACTCTAACTGACAAATAAGGCAAGTAAATAGATTTTTGCTAATTATGCGGCAGTACTGATACTCAAACTTCAATTAGCATACAAACTATTCTGATTTGCTAACTGAAATTTTGAGGGTAGCAAGAGATTTAGAGGAACACAGCACAATTACCAATTCAGTGAACATTCTCCAAACATTCAAGCAAAATTCAAATGAGTGTCATATTAGACTTGAGGTAAGGTCGGTCAGGAAAGCCATCTGTAGCGTTAAGTGCTACAGTGCTCCACTGGATGCTAATCAGTTATTGGAATTGGTATGGCCATCACAGGGTTTTCCCCAGGAGAGGCTAACAATGGTCCACATACAGATTTATTAAGTATGACTAACTGGCTTTATTGCAGGAAGAAAAATAAAACTAGCCATATACACATGTTAAAAACATAAGAAAATGTTGACGTGAATAAAATAACTTGATTGTACAAGAGCGGTATATAGAATTGTTATTTTGTAAATCATGCACATCGATAGTCCCGCGAGGGGAACTTAAATCTGAAAAGTTTTCTTAAAGAAGGAAATGCCCTTGAAATATAACTTCCCTGGGACATTAATATGTTAGTTTCTGATGAAGTCAATATGTTATATGTTAAGTGCACAGCTGTATTCTCAACTTCATCATTTATTATTCATAATTCTTAGTGTGGAATAAATCTTGACGGAGTTTATAGGAGTCTAATACAGGGCAGCCCAACTCTGTTCCTGGAGACAGGCCAGCCTTCAGATTTTCACAGCAATCTTAATTTGATTCTAGATTCTACTGGCAGCTCAATGAGATATCTAACTGTTGACTGAGGTGTGCTTTACTAGGGTTGGAGTGAAAACCTACAGGACTGTAGCTCTCCAGGAACAGGGTTGGGCTACACTGGAACCACTTTCACTCTCTTAATGTAGTGGTAATAGTAACCTAACAGAATTCAGTTTCCACTGAACATTGCGCTATATGAGGGAATATATTAGAAAACCTCAATAAGACCGCTGCAATGTCAGAGTTGAATATAAATCGTAATATATCGGCGGGTTTATAAGAGGGGACCTCTCTTCGCGGCACTCTCAGGATTTCACCTGGCAGACGTGTGTGAACAGGAGATGGATTTTGTCTAAAAGATGTGCGGTTAGGAAGCGGTTTTTACAGCGCCCGCACAAATGCATTTTCTCCGGTGGACTTGGACCCAGGGCTGCTGATTCCAGGGTACACATGCAGAAGAGCTCATCCTGTCAAACGCCTTTCAACAAACGCAACGCAATAGCATTTCAGGCCTGCCTTCTGCGCCGGTCTCCCACGTCAGGGCTGGCAATGAAAATAGCAGAAGAGTGAGTGCATTCCCCCATTAAATGCATGACCGGGAAGTTAGTACATACATATTTCTTTGACAAAAAAAAATCCCGTCAGTGTTATTTTAGTCTTTCTGTGTTTGGTATGGAGTGCATGTGTGCCATGTGGTTTTCCCTGAAAAACGTAGGGCTACAGCTCTCTGACGGGCAAAGATGCACACACACACGCACATACGCACAAACACACACACACGCACGCACATACACATACGCACACACACACACACGCACATACACATACACATACGCACACACACACATGCACGCACACACACACACACACACAAGCAAACATACACTCACAACTGCACACACACAAGCACACATACGCACGCACGCACATACATACATACACACATGCACACAGCATGCACATACACACACATATACATACATGCACACAGCATGCGCACACACACATACACTCACAAGCGCACACACACACACAAGCACACATACACACACTCACATAAGCACACACACAAGCGCACACACAGACACTGTGTGTGTGTGACCCTGCACACTGCCAGACGTGATGCCACTGAGAGCTCTTCCATGGCTCTTTAAAGTGATCCAGTTCATATGGGCGTATGTCATTTGCAATGAACATCCATTCACTTCACACAGCACTAATGTTGACCCGTCCTTCAAATAAAAGGAACTGCGGTGGGGACATGATCTCTGTAACTCATGATATTTAAACCCGCTCTCCTTCTGATGATGGATTCAGTAGCAGACTACACTTCTGACAGCCAATCAGGGCAGAATGGGACAGGATGTGACCGGATGTGACCGGATGTGACTGTCGGGAACCCCAGAGCACTGACAGGCTTTCCACCGGCCTGTTAGAGGCAGAGAGAGAGCAGGAGAGAGGGATGGAAAATCTGCACAGGAGCCTGGGGGAAGAAGATGGCAGGAACAGTGGGAACGTGTGTGTGTGGGTGTGTGTGTGTGTGTGTGTGTGAAGGGCCCTCTGTCCTGGGAACTGGAACACAAATCACTGACACCTTCATTCTGGCTTAGAGATGAATCTAAGGTGATCGCCTTCCCCCTGTCTCACACACCAACACACACACACAAGCAAACACACAAACCCCGCCGGTCCAGCTCCCACGCACTCCTCCCTCAATTCCCCTATTCTCCCGCCTTCCCCCTATCTCACACACCGACACACACACGCAAGCAAACACACACACCACCCCACCCCACCCAGCTACGATGCAGTGCCAGCGCAGCGTTAGCATTAGCTTCAGCGTTAGCATTAGCATTGGGGGGGGGGGTGGGACGCACCATTGTTAGCGGAATACACGGCGCATGATGAACAACTTCCCCTTCCTGCCGCCGCACAGCTGCGGCCAGGCCCCCCACCCCCCCCGCCCGCCGTAAATCAGACGCTTTGTACTCCAGCAGGGTCCAATCAGCTGCAGGTGCGCTGCTGCTGGGGCCTCGCCCGGCGCTCTGAGGCAGAGGAGGCTGCTGGGTAAATGGGCTGGGACCACATGCCGTCCCACCACCCCCTTCTCTCTCTCTCTCTCTCTCTCTCTCTCTTTCTCTCTCCCTCTCTCCCTCCCTCCCTCTCTCTCTCTCACTCTCTCTCTGTCCCTCTCTTTCTCTCTCCCTCTCTATCTCTCCCTCTCTCCATCTCTCTCTCTTTTTTTGGAGAGAGCGGAGGGAAAAAAACATGCTGAAATGTGGCAGGGTCCCATGGAATGTGATTTCAAGCTCCCACATCTGCAGGAAAGAAGAAACCGGTTCCTAATTTTGCAATGATGATGTCAGTGAGAATACATGACAGTGGGGCTGAAGCGCCAACTTTCTTTTCCTTCCCCCCTCCCCCTGTTTTTTTTTTTCTTTTCTGCTGTGTTTCTTTCTCTCTCTTTTTTTTTAAGTTTTCAGTTAAAGCAGAGCTCCCTGGCTCATTACCGCACAGGCCGTGGAACTCGCCGGGGATCCAAGGGGGGCAAATTGTCCGCTGGTAATTACAATTTTAGGGAAAATTACTCATATTATATATTCTTAGAGCAGGAAGCGCGTCTTTATGATTACGCACACTTTGGGTTTTGTTTTCACTTGTCAGCGTCGGAGTCCAGGATTAAAAACAACACGAAGGAGATTAGATACGACCCAGGAACGCTCCAGGAGTCAGCCGACGTTTCAAAGGGGAAAATGTGGTCCGTGGGCTATGTTGAACTGTGCGAGATTTACAGTATTTTCTTACTTTAGATCCGCGGCTCAGTGGTAATGCAGACACGTTGGTCTGTGCAGTGCCTGACCCATCAAAGCGCAGGAAGAGCCCGCAGAGAGACTGCCAGCGTATCTATATACCACCCCACTGCCTCCTACTGTGTCCAATTCATATTCCTATTGCTAGTATACAGTACATACTACATGCTGTATACTGTACAGGGCAGACGGATAGATCTTAGTCATCTGTTCTACACAGATGTTTTCGTCTGCACTTGTATCGGTACGGTAGTTGATCTAAAATCAAAATCATGTTAAACAACAAAATAATGGCGTTAAGACGTAGCAGAAGACACCTGATCTTAATACGAAACGCAGCAAACACATTACCTTACCCAGCCTCTTGGACAAGGTCCCGTTCGGCTGGAGATGATGTGAGGCTTTCGTTGATTGGGTTTGATTGGAGGGGCTGTGTGAATCACCATTCCGGGGAGAGATCTCCTCCGTTCGCAGCGCGCTATTGGCCGATTGTCCTGCACTGCTGCTGTGCGAATCTGCCGTTTATGAGAAACAGCTTGCTGTGTGTTCCGTGGGAAAACGTAACCTGTTTGAAAGGTTACTGTCTCTTCTCTCTTTGTCTGTCCCTCTCTCTCTCTCTCTCTCTCTGTTTCTCTCTTCTTCATGGCCTGTGTTTATGAGCACATGATCGTCTCTACAGTATTCTCTGACCAAATGTTAGAATGGGGAGGAAAAATGTAATCTAAGTGACTTTGACCGTGGAATGATTGTTTGTGCCATACAGGGTGGTTTGAAACTGCTGATCTCCTGGAATTCTCATGCACAACAGTCAAGAGTTTGCAGAGAATGGTGCAAATATGGTTTGACCAGCTCAAGCTATGTATTGAAACAGCTGGTAGCTGGCATTTCAAGCAGGTCATTTTTTCCAGGTTGTGCCAGTAGCAGTCTAAATCTTTTTCTAATAAACCAGAGGAAGAAAAAAGGCAACAGAAGTTCTTGCCAGCAGAGCTACAGCAGGAACTGGGTCTTGCCTACCTGTGGGTCAGATTTGGTTAGCCTGGTGCTTTGATCATGAGGAGGCTTTCTCCCCTGGTAAAACGGCAGCCATGACACAGAATCACTGAGAGATTATACAGGAATATTAAGAGAGCCAGCCTCTCTAACTGCCCTGAATGGAACCATTTTGCTGCTCTGAATCCTTGAGAGTACAGCACTGGAGCTGCTTTCAGTACCAATCAGCATTACTGCAGAGAAAACGGGAAGGAAGAGGGGATGCACACACACATACACACACATGTACGCACGCACACACACACACATGCGCACACATGTACACACACACATACACACACACATGTATGCATGCACACACACAGACACACACACGGACATACGTACACACATACACACACATACACACATGTACACACATACATACATACACACACACATGTACGCACACACACACACACACACACAAACATATACATGGGCACACATTGAATACTTTTATTCATGTCCACATACCAAAGTGACAATGAAGGACATAAGCAACATGGACACACAGTACAGAATAATGGCATGGACACTTGCAGGATTAACACTTAGTCTATACAAGTTTCCACAACTTTATAATAATGGGCATTTACTACATTAACGCTGGTAGTTACAACGAGTGTATGCTGTGCACGTGGATGATAAAAAAAGTGATAGATATCGCGCTCAGGTGTTTCTGCTGCCTGCCGCCAGCCACCATGACACACACACACACACGCATGTACGCACACACACGCATGCATACACACACACACACACACACACACACACACGTATGTACGCACACATACGCACACACACACACAAACATGCATGCACACACACACACGCATGCACACACACACACACACACACATGTACGCACACACACGCATGCATACACACACACACACGCATGTACGCACACACACGCACACACACACACACACACACACACACGCATGTACGCACACACACACACACATACACGTCTGTACGCACACATATGCACACACACACACAAACATGCATGCATGTACGCACACACACACACACGCATGTACACACGCATACACACAAACACAAACACACACGCATCTACACATATACATACACACACATGCACACACACATGTACGCATATACATACACACACATGCACACACGGATGTACGCACACACACATACACACATGCACACATGCATGTACACATGCACACACACAAACACACACGCATCTACAGATATACATACACACACATGCACACACGCATGTACGCACACACACATACACACATGCACACACGCATGTACACACGCACACACACAAACACACATGCATCTACACATATACATACACACACATGCACACACGCATGTACGCACACACACATACACACATGCACACACGCATGTACGCACATACATACACACACATGCACACATGCATGTACGCACATACAAACAGTATGCGCACACACACCTACATACACACACACACACACACACATGCCCTGGCACACAGTGATACCATTAGGCACAGACTGTATTAATACTCCGGCCCAGTTCTGAGGAAGAAGGAGCGCCCCGCACATCTGCCCACCACACTCCCACGGGCGGCCACTCCTGCACACGTGCTCCGGCCGCCGTGCTTTGGGAGGAGTGTTTCCCGGAGCTCACACTGGAGCTAAACTTCAAACCCCCGAACGCTGAAGATCAGTAGCAGCACAGGCCCGGGGCTGCAGCAGGGTCTAAGGAGAAGTCCTCCTGACGTAACCGTGTGGCACGACCCCCATAAAAAACCCACCGGAGGATCAGCGTCCCCCGTGGAAACGGCAACGCATCAGGGGGCTAGCACTGAGAAGCAGGCCCAGGTCATTTTAAAATACCTTCTTAAAATAATAAAAATAATAGGTAGCTGGTGAAGATACATCAATGTCAGCATTTAGCAACATTTATGTATTTATTTCTTGACACTGGTCTCAGTAGATATACAAATGTACTAAAACTTGTACTTTGCTAATGATGGATTTGAGGGGACTGTTTATACATAGCAAACTGGAACAGGGCCTTTAAATAATTAATTTCTGTCCAGCACAGATGAGGACATCTCCCTGCACCATCAGATGTCCTCACTCTCAAGAAGATTATTCTGGTTTCCACGGTATAGTCTATCTAAAATCTAAAGCAGAACAAAACTAACATAATCTAGACATGAAGTGGTTACGTTGTTTATTAGATAAGATAAATGGTGATCTCTTGAAATACAAATTAATTTGCCTTGCAGTTATACAGTCATGAGAGAGAAAGATAAAATCAAGATGACTCTCCATCCCAACATCTGTTTAATTTCTATTTTGAATTTAATCGGAATAGCTGCCATTTTCCAAGGTACAGTCATTTGTTATTGTAGGGCTAAAGATCAACCACACAGAAAATGGGATAACTCCGGTCGCCAGGTGCCTAGGTTTGTTACAGGAAGCCCTGGCAGGAGAACAGGTGAGCCACGTGATGTTCCGTTACCTTCACGCCGAGACATTCATTTAGCACTGATGGTTGGAACACCCCCAACCCCCCGAACCATTTTGCGGATAAATATGAAAACGAAAGACAAAATAATACTGGGGTAGGTGATTCTTGGTAGTATTTGGTGAAATTCCTTCACATTCCGACAGCTAGCAATAAACCAACTGCTCTGGAAAAAAAGTCAGATATCTGTGACAGATTTTCAGGGACTTCCATATTTTTTACCTGTAGTTAACATCCAATGAGAGCAGCTCTCAGCCAGGAGGCGGGCTTACCTGCCTATCTCAAGTGTGGCAGGCGTCCCTGAGAGGCTGATGGCCCTAGAAACATTACATGACATGACATTTAGCAGACGCTCTTATCCAGAGCGACGTACAACGAAGTGCAGATCAAACACAAGTACAAGTGCGAAGAGGACCTGAGAGGACAGTACAGTTCCGAGTCCTAGTCTAAACATACAGATAATCAGAACCCTTGAAGAATACATCAACTTGAAAACTAGCATACCACAGTTGGCAGCTAGAATACCCCGAGTACAACAATACAATAACTAATACAAAAAACAACATCTATACAACTATATAAGTGCCATTACAGTCTATGGCAATATCAACATGGGTGGGGGGTGGTTTTTTTTTGCCGCCCTATAGATTATAAATCTTTCTTCTTCTGCCCAAAGATCACCAACCCCAGCTTTAATTATCCTAGTCAGTATTTACTACATACTGTATAGTAATTATTTATTACATGTAGTATTTACTTAGAACTTCAAATGTTCGTTGTTACTCTTACAGAGTGCATTCGGTCCCTATTTCACTCCTACTGACTCTTGTCAGAGTTTAATTTACACTGGACTTTTTACCGTCCTCCACAAGCGCATATGCTGTCAGCAAATACCCCCGGAAAAATGCACACGTGCTGTGCTTTATAGCCACTCAGGCCGTAGTTTCTGTTACAGGTGGAAAGTGAGCTTCCCGTCTTCAGCTGCAGATTTGAAATTCTGAGATGCCTTTGAAAGCGCGGCTACATAAATTTAGAAAATCCCCACCTAAATAACGGTCAAATCCATCCCCCGGGTCCAGATTAGCAGGACTTTGATTCCGTGACTCATCATAACGTTTTCAGGAGACCGCCTAACCCCGCACCATCTGTTGACTAAATCATCACTGTCGCGCTTCAAAAATATCTCTGTCAAAAAAGGCTTCTGTTTTAGCTCAAGCAGGGTTAATAATACTAAATCTTCAATCTTAAAAGCCATTTTTCACCTGAAGTACTGGAGGAGTTAGCATTATGATTAGTTTATGCTCAACATCATGCGCCACTGAATTGGAAACAGTTTTACGAAAAATCTCAATGAACCCCTCTCCTTTACCGTCGACATAAATAACACACCATCAAAGAAGCTGCAGCAATTTGAATATATTCCACAAAGGGGTGAAATGATGATTTTTTTTTTTTTTATCATTACTTGTACTACAGCCATGATAAACCATTGCAGGCAAATTGTGGCAGTTGATCTGAACTGCTACACTGCGTACGATTGCTAACCAACTAGCATGCTAACGAGTGTCGATTGCTTTGAAAAGCCTCGGTCACCGGTAATGAATGAGCACATGGGCATTTAAAGCGCTGTTACCCCACTTCATGTCACATTTTGGCAGATAAATATCACTCTTGGCTTTCCCTTTAACCCATTCTCCAAATGGTCGGTATCAACAATACCCAGTCAAATATTCAGTGTTAAATTAAACACATATGGTCCAAAACAGATTCACATGTACCATCTTAGAGTTGAATTAACACCGGACATTTCACTGTGTACCTTGGAGACTTCATCGTGATTGGATCTCAGCTGAACAAGCCAGGCTTAGGTAAGCTGGATCATGTTGATTTGGAACAGGTATCTTTAAAGCGGATCAGACCAGTTTGGATAATCACGTTTATTGAAGCCAGACAACCTGACATAAGACTGAATTTGTCAAGGTAGATTTAGAAAATCCCTGATCTCCCCCCTCCAACAGATGAACTAAGAGGCAAGCTGTAAGACGGATACAAACCATTTCATGCCCATCCTACAGTCTCAGAAGCATGCTTGTTTTGCCCACAGCCTTTTACAATAAAAAGTGAATGAATAATGTAACTTTTAGAGATCTTCTGAATTGTAATACCTCTCTGTGCAGTTGGAGTAATCTCAGCTGATAAGAAGATTGACAGATTGAAATGATTTATTGAATCATTATTTCACAACACAAGTTGTCTATCTAGCCAGGGAGGCTGCAGATAATGTACGAAAAATAATAATAATCAAAAGGATAAAGACCCAAAAAAGGTAGAGGCAGTGGAGTGGGGGAAATACTAGGGATACGCAAGGTTGGTGGTTCTAATCCCGGTGTAGCCTCAATAAGATCCGCACAGCCGTTGGGCCCTTGAGCAAGGCCCTTAACCCTGCATTGCTCCAGGGGAGGATTGTCTCCTGCTTAGTCTAATCAACTGTATGTCGCTCTGGATAAGAGCGTCCGCCAAATGCCAATAATGTAATGTGTATCAGAGATATTTTGGTGGGGTCTGATGGCAGGGAGAGGCGTTTGAGGCAGACACTGGGCGATGTACTGTTGGTGAATGAGGGGGGAGTGGTTTTGGGAGCTGTCAGGATTTAGTATAACAGGAATGTTTCATGTCAGTGGATCCTCCAGGAGATTTCAATAAAAGTCAAGGTGTCTCATGATAGCGAGCCCCTTTTAAGGGCGATTTTATTGTCAAAGGAGTGTGGGAAAGGAGGCTTAAATCTGGAAGGTTCTAGGAATGTCCTGGAGCTCTCCTTGGCTTTTCCTAGGGTTCGCTTACAGGAACCAGACGTCCTTTCATCAGCCCTGTCCCATCATCTCACTCGGCCTGCAGGGCAGATGAAGCCTGAATGGTGGGTTTGCTTTTACCATCAGTGGCAAGATGGAGCCGGAATGGTGGGTTTGCTTTTACCATCAGTGGCAAGATGAAGCCCAAATGGTGGGTTTGCTTTTACCGTCAGTGGCAAGATGGAGCCCGAATGGTGGGTTTGCTTTTACCGTCAGTGGCAAGATGAAGCCCAAATGGTGGGTTTGCTTTTACCATCAGTGGCAAGATGGAGCCGGAATGGTGGGTTTGCTTTTACCATCAGTGGCAAGATGGAGCCCGAATGGTGGGTTTACTATTACTCTCAATGGCAAGATGGAGCCAAAATGGTGGGTTGATGATAACTCTTGGTGGCATTCTGTCCATGCGAGGGGCTCTATATTCATCAGTCCATCAGTGATGCACCTCTGGAAGGATTTCATAAGGGACATGACAACTTTTTTGACAACAACAGATTTGTAGTATCATTGGGTGGGCCTCAGAATGAAAGAATGAAATGTCAGTATAAAAATGTCATGTATAGAATTACAGTTGGCTGCTTTAAAACTAGAGGCCTATTAAACTTCCTTCTTAATAGGGCTCTAGTTCAGCATCTCATCTCACCTGAAGATTTAGTCATGATATTAAATTTATTACCAAATGTTTTCTCCTTTCTGATCTGTTTCACCAGATAGAAAATTGGACATATCTTTTCAATGTTGTGTTTGGAGAAAAGAGAACATCTGTGTTGTTGTTTTGCAGGGTGTCTTGCCTCTTTAATTCCGTTTGGGCTGGTGGATGGTGCTCATGGTTTACTTTCCTCAGTACCGTTCCGTGGAGTAACTCCAGGGCTGTTCCAGGAGGTATTTTAGTCATACCCTAAAAACCGGCCCTTCTATTATTGCAAGCTATGAGAAATATAAATAGAATGCAGAACTGGAAGTTACCGAACATACGACAAAATTCATTCAGCACATGGGGGAAGGGGGATGCTTGATACAGAAAAATAAATGCCAGACCAGAACTACCAGGCTCAGATTAGCAGTCTGTACCTGTACTATGCCTATTTATTTAAAATGAGGTCAACCCCCCCCCCCCCCCCCGTTCAATGCAAATAAATGGTACAGTCCATACAGGGATTATTCAGGCCTTGTTTTGGGCTGAAGTTTCCCCCCTGAATTCCCACAAGGGAGCCACCCACTTAACTTTAAAATTCACCACCGATGCCTGGATAAGCAGTTAATGCCATTAATAAAAGCGTACGGCAGAGAAAAGAAGGCAGAACTGCGTAGCAGTGACTCAGCCCCGCACCTCCAGGGGACAGTGGGCAGCGCTTAAAGGCATCCATCTTGTGGCGGAAGCGAGCAGAAAGCCATTGGTCTCACGTGGTGCCTCCCAACACTCCGGGAGTCTGCGGACGTCGGGTTCACCGGACATCTGCTCCTCTCCAATGGTGGAGACCCAGCAGGTGAGAGAGAGAGAGAGAGAGAGAGAGAGGTTCTGAGGGGATGGCTTTCCGTTCCTGGCCTGTGCAGTCGCAAGGTCGCCATAAACAGTTTTCTCCCTTTTATCCATCCTCGAGAAATTCCTCAAATTTCTCTTTCGCCATCCTGCAAGCTGCGTTTCCGTAAGCCCATGACTTTTGCAATCCCAGTGGCTCTTCTTTCCCAACTGCGAACACATTCTCAATTTGCCATCAAAACTTACGGGGTTGGGAGTACGATTTATCACGGAGCGAAGCAGATGGCAAACATATTTTTTGCATCACTTGTAAATAATTTGAAAGTCTATTTTTCTGCTCCGAGGATATTGCCGGACTCGACATCTGCGCTCGTACGTAATTGTTTCCACGTTGCGGCGGTGGACGCATCCAGGGGTTTGAAGAAGAGAGAACGGGAGAGAAAAGAACGAAGGGATCCTGTCATAAACAATGTTATATTGCCACTGTTAAACAGCATCGAATGGTTTCAGGCACCGCGGGCCTCTGGCGGTGCGTTATTGTGTTTAATGTATATCACAGCTCCTCTGACAGCGTAGGCCAAACCCTAAATCTAAGAAACAGCAGGCACAGACGGGGACAAGTGTGTTTGGAGCGCGGGGAGCCGGGAATGCTGCGGGTACTTCCCCTTTTTTTACATCATTACATCGGTGGCATTTCGCAGACGCTCTTATCCAGAGCGACGTACGGTTGATTAGGCTAAGCAGGAGACAATCCTCTCCTGGAGCAACGCGGGGTTAAGGGCCTTGCTCAAGGGCCCGACGGCTGTGCGGATCTTATTGTGGCTACACCGGGATTCGAAACACCGGCCTTGCGGGTCCCAGTCATGTACCTTAACCACTACGCTACAGGCTGCCCTAGGGCCTGTAGCGTACCTTCCAGGGGTATTCAAGCTGCTGGGGTATTCCAGTAGCCGCCGGACATGCGGGGGGTGTGTGAGTGTGGCATGTTTTCCCATCGGAGCTGGTAATATTCTCAGCCTTATCACGGCATTTCACCACAGAACGAACACCTGCGCAACCATCAAAAAGCCTCGTCAGCTTGTGGGACGTGGGACATTTCGGGGATTCCAGTGGCTTGAAATCACCCGACGATGTGTTCCGATCCGACTCCAAGAGCCAACAACCAACCCCCCCCCGCCCCATCTTCTGATTTTTCATCCCCTGCAAATCCACTTCTTCAAAAGACAGAAGCATTTTTAAAGGTCTGTGACCAGGAGGGGATTTGGCCTTGGAGGAAGACGTTGCGTTTGAACTAAACCACTGCGGCATTTCCTGTTTCCATCACGCAGATGAGCACCAGAACAATAGCAAACGCTAAATCCCATCAGTGACAGTGGAATAAATACACGGAGCAAAATAATAAAAAAATAAAAAGATAAAAGTTTAACCTCGCCGAGCAGACATATTTATTGCTAAATGTCTGACCTACTGATTTTTTTAGAAAATATATCGTTCTGTTCTTTATTTCTGACGTGGTGGACGGCGGCCATGTCTGTGATTTACTGCCGGCCCACGTGGCGACTGTGAAGTTGCTTATTTCCTCTTCCCCTTTGATGTGCGCGTGTTTCCTTTATGTGGCTGATGGCATGGAAAGACAGTAGCCCCTATAACACAAATCAGAAGACCCATTCGGAGGTTCCTCTGGGATGCATTGTAAAGTGTCCCATGAACAGGGAAACCTGAGGACGCTGTATGGTATTGTGCTTTAGTAATTCCAAAGACTCATGCAAAAGCTGTTAGTTCCTAATACGAAAAATAGCAATATTCCAACGTATTCATAAAAATTCCATCTAATAAAAGTTATTAACGTGCATCCGTATTTATAAGTAATGGCATAATAATAGGCTCGGCCTATCCAGACTGATGCTCCAGCTCTTTGGAACAGATCACTCTATCCTCTGTCATCTCCAATGACCATAATCCTGAATCAGAATGGCCAACCTCAAGACACAAAAACACAGAGCCGTGGTGGCGCAACAGGCTAAGGCGCAGCAGACTTGCGGTTGCAGTTTGCTGCAGTTGCACACCGGGGACCGGGGTGCAACTGCCAAAAAAGCCAAGTTTGGCCGGCCAATAACCAATAATTGGCTCGCTGCTCCAGAGGGAGGGACTTGGCAGGGTTAGTAGATCGCCGCACAATAAGCGCCTCGGAATCACGGCAACGGCATTAGACGAGACGGCTTGACGAAGGCGTGTCGTTCTCCTTCGGGCCGCCGAGGGACGGGGTACGGGCGGTGTATCTAATACTACTACCTCCAATTGAATCAGACGAGGTACAATTGGCTACCAAATTGGGAGAAAAAAGGGAAAATTTATTAAGAAAATACACAAATGATAAAACAAAGGCAGAATAGTAGTTTTAATCAACGTTTTTTATACCAATTTCCCCGCGCAACTAATTTTACTCCAATCCTTATAGATGTACACTAGTGCACATTTAGTACAAGGTGGCCTGTAGCATAGTGGTTAAGGTACATGACTGGCACCCGCAAGTTTGGTGGTTCGATCCCTGGTATAGCCACAATAAGATTCACCCAGCCATTGGACCCTTGAGCAAGGCCCTTAATCCCCAATCCAGAGTTGTCTCCTGCTTAGTCTAATCAACTGTACATCGCTTTGGATAAAAGTGTCAACCAAATGACATGTAATATGCATGGGCACTCTGTATGTATACAGTATAACACAGTACAAAATAATAAAATAAAATACACACAGAGGCATTTTCATGGCCACTAATTTCCTGGTTCAGACCATACCATGGAATTATTCAACGGCACTAGCTCTGTGAGAAGAAACGGTTTGGCATGTGACTCTAAGCTGTACATTAAGCCCAGTTCATCCAATGACATCATCACTAGACTGCTTATGCTCAGTCACCCAACCCCTGGCCTAAAAATACACCATCAGAGTTTGGCAGCACGTCTGCCACTGTTCCATAATTGGTATCATAGCTTAGTTTATAAATAACATGGATACATATGATATGCAATATTTTTTGGACATGCAGTGCGTTTATTGCAGCCATAAAAACCTGGGGCTGTGTGCTAAAGCTTTCCTTTAAAATGGGCTCCTCTGTGAAACATGGGGAATGAGAGAGTATTTTAGCAGTACAGCTTGGTTTCCGAGGGCTTTACATGCCACAGGTGACAGTCTTACCTTACCTTGTCTGTTATCCACACAATGTTTAGAGTCAATGCATCTGAATTAATATATATGATGAATTCTGCATTATCCAGAGGAACTCATACTCATTACGTTTCATTTTTGCCCACACATCGACACATGCTGGAGATACAGTACAGATCCATCCCCCCATCCCACTGAACTGCATACTTTAAATCCCTCTATGTGTACTTTCTAGTTTCCCTGCCAGTTTAATACCTGAACTGTTACCATCTCAACCAGTAGGCCAGCGGAGGATGGCCATGCCCCTATAGCCGGGTTCCAAGATTTCTTCCCATCGAGGAGTTTTTTCTCACCACAGTTTGAGGGTTTTTCTCCCCATGAGGGAGTTTATCTTTGCGTGTGCAATTTGGGGGCTTTGGGCTGGTATTACCCCCTTTTTTTCTCTTCCCTTCTGTTTCTAGTAAAACAGCTTTGGGACAGTTTTCTGTGAAAAGCACTACATAAAAAAGTTTAACTGAATACATACAATCCATTTATGCAGTTGGACATTTTACTGAAGCAGTTTAGGTCAAGACCCTTTACTCAGGCATGCAAACTACGGCATTCCAACTGGGTTTGAAACCCACACCCTTTCAGTTCCAAGCCCAGTTTTCTGATGATTATACAACACTGAAGTCATCCACATACAATGAAGAACAATATTGTGCCTCTGGGATAGTTTGTTGGCAAAAGCTGCACAAAGCTGGCAATGTTGCAGTCTTTCATAATTGATAAAGACGGCGGGTTTGGTGGAACTGGGGCTGCTTCTCATAGTGTTTGAGGTGTGAAAACATGTGTCATGGGATTACCATCTACTTTAAGCCCCTGCTTGAAGATGCTGAAGTGAAAATGATTTAGGTGTCCTTTATGGTTATACTGCTATTCCAGTTATGGATAATTACATCACTTGTATTACATTATTGGCATTTGGCAGACGCTCTTATCCAGAGCGACGTACAGTTGATTAGACTAAGCAGGATACAATCCTCCCCTGGAGCAATGCAGGGTTAAGGGCCTTGCACAAGGGCCCAACGGCTGTGCAGATCTTATTGTGGCTACACCGGGATTAGAACCACCGACCTTGCGTGTCCCAGTCATTTACCCTAACCACTACGCTACAGGCTGCCGTATTAATGTGTTAATCATGCGACTTGTGCATAATGAAATTAAGCAGTATTGTAGATATTACACAGGGCTGGGCTGGTGAGGGTTTTTTTGCATTAAAATGTTGACGCTTTACAACATAAGATATATTTTGCGATGCCAACATCTAAATAGAGGACTTCCTTTGGAGGAGTTCCAACAAATCTTTCATCTGAGTCAATATTTCTGAGGAAGACGGTGAAAACACCATTGATATACATTTACATACATACAATCCTTGATCACTCCCTACTCCCCAGCTAGACTACTCAGGTCAGCCAGCTCTGGTCGCCTTATGGTTCCCTCTCTACGTGCACCTGGCGGTCAAGCTGCACGTTCACGCCTGTTTTCCGTTCTGGTTCATCAGTGGCGGAATGACTTGCCTACCACTGTCAGGACAGCAGAATCTCTCCCCCTATTTCGACGCAGACTCAAAACACACCTTTTCAAACTCTACCTTAGTCCTCCCTCCTGAATTCCCCCGCCCCCCTGATATCCTTATCCCTGATATCCCTATCCTAAGTCTAAAAAAAAAAGACTATATGTTTAGAACAGCATTCCATGTGTATTTTCCTAGTTATGGATGTGATGCTTTGACTTGTGGTAGAACCTATGCACTTGTAAGTCGCTTTGGATTAAAAGCGTCTGCCAAATGACAAAAATGTGAAATGTAAAAATGTTGACAACACTATAGAAAGCATTTTCAGTGACGTGACCCCATTTTATATTCCCCTCTAAATATCAAATGTTTACAGAAAAAATATCTACCATATTTCATGAAAAAAAGACAATAACTCTCTATATGCTGGAGTGGCTCCAGTTAAAAAAGTGTTAAAACTGGCTGTCTGCTCATTTTCTTTAGTCAGCTGTTATATTTCACATGTTCAATCCTCCTAAAATAGGTGAGCTGTAGGCCTTATGGGGAAGGACATATGTGGGTAACAATGCATGTTCATGTGACAGGATGTGACATCATGGACCTTCAGTGCCCATGCCATTTACAATAGGTTACCATGGTGAGATGGGAATCGCTCTGTTGTGACATCACTAGAATTGCTCTGGTCATGAAACACTAAGAAAAAGGTTGTTAACCCGCTCATGTTAACAATGTACACAAATACTCAATTGCTTCATCAGTTTGGGGGGCATGTTCTAACCAGTGTTATTAAAACATGCCCCCATTCCTGTATTTAAAGCTTTTGAACCTTATCTCAATCTGACCTCAAAAAGTTACATCCAGGAGCCCCCAAGACACAATCTTCTGAAAAACAAACAAGAAAATGTTTGCCTGCTGCTATGATGCAAAAATATTATTTCTGAAAAGTATTATGCTGTCCTGTGGAAAAAATAAATAAAAGATGTGAATTCCATAAATTACCATAAGTCTACAGAGTGTAAAAGGGGGGCAATCGATAATCATTTCCATTTCAGGAGATTTATAATTTTCTCAGAAATCTAGCTTCATGCCCAGGAGAACAACAATTATATTTTTAATCTGTCAATCATAGAAGACAATGACATCACTTTTTCATGGTTGTACAACAAAACATATGAAGCGCAACAACAAAGACAAAAAGCAAACAATATGTTTAAAACAGCTGCACTGCGATTGCAGAAATATGCACTCAGTGAGCACTTTATTCGGTATTTATTAGACTTATTTTTTAGACTTATTAAGTCTTCTGCTGCGGTAGCCTATCCACTTAGATGTTTGATGTGTTGTATGTTAGGAGATGCTCTTCTGCGCACCACTGTTGTAATGTGTGGTTATTTGCATTAGTGTCACCTTCCTGTCAGGTTTGATCAGTCTGGCCATTCTCCTCTGACCTCTCTCATTAAGAAGGCGTTTCTGCCCACAGAACTGTTGCTCACTGGATGTTTTTTTGTTTTTCGTACCATTCTCAGCGAACTCTAGAGATTGTTGTGCGTGAAAATCCCAGGAGAACAGCAGTTTCTGAGATACTTATACCACCCTGTCTGCCACCAACAATCATTCCCCTGTCAAAGTTACTTAGATCACATTTTTCCCCATTCTGATGGTTGATGTGAACATTAGCTTGAGCTCCTGACCCGTATCTGCATAATTTTATGCATTGCACTGCTGCCACACAATTGGCTGATTAGATAATTGCATGAATAAGTAGGTGTTCCTAATAAAGTGCTCAGTGAGTGTATTTTCACTGACATTTTCTCAGCAGGCAGGTTTCATTAAAGCGAACACGTCATTAAGAAGAAGTAAAAGTCTCAAAAATGTATAAAATAATATGACTATTCTGGATAATTCTATTTAGCCTATTTCAGCAATAAAATAAAAATACTGGCGCTCAAGTGATGTAACTACGTAGCAAGAGGAAGATATCAAACAAAAAACCCCAAAAACAAATTAATTAAATCTGATCCAAAATTCAAATTCTTTTTTTTTTTTTACTTAAATTTAGGATATTTTTTAAAAAGCTGAACAGTAGCCCTCACAGTTTAGAGAGACTTGGCAGACTCTGAATAACGTGATATGCGTTAAGCTGTAATGGTGTTGGGAGCCGAGGCCTTGGCCTCGTTTGATCTTCACTCTGCATAATTAAAGGAAGCACGAGGCCTTAATAACTGCAGGCCTCTTCCAGCGAGAGACTCGTTTTCCAGCAGGAAGCTCTGCCGTTTGAAGACAATTTTACATTCTCCGAGCGCATTAAAACATTTCCCTGCCATACAAAGTGAAATATCGCGCATAATTTAATATGCGGGATGGCCTGGATGAAGCTGATTCTAACGCAGACTCCGCATTGATTTGATTTATTTGACCTACAGCGTAGTGCTATGACTGCCCGACCAGGGCCTCTGTGTAAGCAGAAGTGATGGCACAGAAAAGTCCGGTTACTGTGTACTTCTTAGGGAAAAGCACTGTCCTGAGAACAGCCGGGCAAACATATAGGTGCATTGTATGAGGTTACAGAACAAAGTCATTGGAGCCGTGAGCCCACAATGCAACTCTGCCTGTGAGCTGGCTAAGGGTCTTGCTTACTGCACCTTTAAGTATGCATTAATATATGGTATTTATTTTATTTTTATGCATCAACTGGCCCTTGGTCATAACTAAAATTCAATTTCTGATTAGCAGGTGGTTTGAATTTTGATATAATTTGCCTTTTTTTTTTTTTTGCCCATAAATATATTACATTGGGCATAAAAATGCGTTCCATAAAAATATCACGTTTCCATTATTTTCTCCATCTACGGTTTTGCGAATTAAAGGCGTTGAAAGATTGTTATATTCTTACTTATGTGCGCTCTGTGGAACCACCTGGATTGAATAAATGTGGAGCGAAACTTTAATTTACAATTAAAATAAATATATATATCTGCGGGACCACCCCTGGATTTTAAACAGAACCACATGCCACGTGCATTGTTCAAAACAAAAGATAAATAAATAAAATAAAATAAAAAATCCAGCTCAAACGTTACACATATTTAGTCTGCCTTCAGTTATTCCCGGCTTTCCCTCCAGCCGGTAACGATGTTTTTCCGTGGAACGTGTCGGAGCTGAGCGCACCGGCTCTGGATTCCGTCTACAGTGCCACGGAAGTTTTTATTTCTTTATTTATTGCTCTCTTTTTTTTTTTGGTATAATAGCGATACTTCACTGCAGGAGTGCCCTAATCTGTTATCGTTCATGTATCACCTGTCTCAATATGTTAGCCCTCTTGTTGCTCTTTGGGCTTTAATCGATTGCATTTGTATTCATCTCGGTGCCGTAGTTGCTCGCCTTATTTCTTACTGACGTGGCCTGTTTACCATATGTACTAGACTTGATGTTCAGGGCTGTAGACGACCGATTCTCAGCGAATTGTGAATCTCATCCACCTTCTTGTTGTTCTAATCGCCATCGGTATTGTACTTCACTTTGGATAAAAGCGTGGGCTAAATAAAATGTAATGTAATGTAGCATAGTAGCTGTCAGTGCGCAGAACACTGCGTGTGGCATAGAGAGGATCGTTTGGGAATCTCGGCGATCCACGGTGGACCAGTAGGGGGGAGATGACATTACCCTGACCAATGTCAATTTCTTTTTTTTCTTTTTTAAAAGACATTATATATCAGGCTTGTCAAGTTTCAAGTTTTCCTGCCTTGTACTTGTTCTAATTGTTTATCCGTGATTATTAACTAATAAAGTATTTGACAAAAAAGTTGTGGTCGCTATTTTTGTTGGTGTGAGCTATTTTTGTTGGTTCTGCTAGCGTTACATTTGTAGATTAGTGTAGCAGGCTTAGCTGTCGCCATCTTGACAAAAATCTCCCTGCTGATCGAGTAGTGTACATCGTTTGTACCCTACATTTGCATTGTGGGGAATATTGAGTGAACTATTTAGGGAGTAAGATTCGATACTAAAAATTCAGACACCCTACAAAATGGCCGATTCCCTCAATAATGGACTGTATGGTGAACAGTGAGCCATTTCGGACACCTGTATCACCTGTACTGTATTTGCAGCCATTCGAAGGCAAGGCCTGCTGGTGACCCGCACAGTGAGTATGCTAAAGAACACATAACCTTTGGATGAGATGACAGAAAGAAGGAAAACCTCATTAATCTCCTCTTCTCGTGTTGGCTTTAGTTTTCAGGACGACAGCCAGCACATGTACAGACCGAACAGTGCTTCCAGCAAAACTGGCAAAAGTATTAAAACTTTCTGAAAAAATAAAACGGCAAACTTAGCAGCTTCAAATGTGAGTCAGGGGTTTTAGACAAAACAATGGCTGAAATCCCAACAAAAACATGACACCAAACTTATTAAATTCCTTTAAGCCGAGTGCAAGTTCCTTCAACAGGATTATATTGAGTATCCTGTACTGGGAATTCGCGTTTCACCTTTGCTCTCAAAGTACTGGAAACACTCTTTATTTTTTGTGTCCTGTAAGTATTAATGTTCCTGTTCTTCCCAAATAATATTTTCAAGGACCTTCACCTGATCTATTGATCTATGCATAGAACCAGACATGCATATATTTCCATAAGTTCCATGAACTGTACAGGCTTGTATTATAGAATTCAATCGCGGCAGCCTGTAGCATACATTACATTACATTATTGGCATTTGGCAGACTCTCTTATCCAGAGCGACGTACAGTCGATTATGCAGGAGACAATCCTCCCCTGGAGCAACGCAGGGTTAAGGGCCTTGCTCAAGGGCCCAACGGCTGTGCGGATCTTATTGTGGCTACACCGGGATTCGAAACCACCGACCTTGCGTGTCCCAGTCATTTACCTTAACCACTACGCTACAGGCCGCCGGCTTGTGGCTGCCGTACCTGACGGGGACCCGGGTGGTCCAAGCCCCGGTGTAGCCACAATAAGATCTGCCCAGCTGTTGGGCCCTTAACCCCACATTGCTCCTTGGGTGTCACATGCTGTTGCCCAGTAACTAGGAGGGGTCAAATAATAGCATATCTGGTTCAGTGAAGTATATCTTCTTCTTATCTTATTTTTATACCGGTCCCAGGGAGAGTCCCAGTATTCAGCCCCTGTAAGGTGGTAACACACCAAAGAAAGAGGTGCAAATGAAGGTATATAAACAGAAGGGCCTTTAATCTTTTTCTATATTCAAGCTAACAAGCACAAATGTGCTTTATTGAGTTCCTATTTTGGTTAATTGAATAACCTCCAGTTGTAATGTGGCTCTAGGCTCCATATTTCTAATCAAATCACACAGAGTGCGCCACACACACGACTCTGGGAGGCTTGATGAGGCTACCGTCTCTCTCTCCCTGAGTTTGAACAAGTCCTGCTTTATTAGATTTGGGTTCATAAAAGGGGGTGGGGCCAAAGCATAATTGTATGTGCTGGTTCTGCTATTGAAACGACCAATGATGGTTTGGTATATGAAGGGTCACAATGGATAGAGATTTAATAGAGGCTATTTGAGTCCAGTATAATAGACAATACCTAGTCTATTAATGTAAGTGTTGTCAAACAGAGTTCATTGAACACTAACCAAATCCCTGTAGGTGATCAAAGATTAAACATGCACATACGACACTTACTCATAAGTGCATCTCTCTCTCTCTCGCTCTCTCTCTCTTTCTTTCTCCAAAAACACATTGGACAGTTCTAAACGTGAATAATGAACCACCTATAATGAACGGTACATCTAACACCAAAACAGCACTTTTCATACAAACACATATTAGCATGCATGCTGTTAAAATAAGCATAACATATCTGGGTGTTATAATCAATACGTATTTAGTTATTTGAAGGTTATGACAGACTAACATGTTCTTCATATTTATAGTAATATTTATTTAGGTGGAATCAGGAGGTATCTTCTCTTCATAACGCATTCACACGTTTGAGCGCTCAGTTTGAAATTGTGTGACAGTACCAGCAAAACAGGTGTGTGTGTCTTAACACATGAGAAACACAAAAGCTTTTCACCTGAAAACACACTTTCTACGTGTGAGGGAGGTGTGTGTTCAGCAGCAGCAACAACACGGGTGGCCATCTGTCTTTCTAAAGACAATAATAACCTGTCCAAAGAAATGAATAGACAAATAAATTAAAAAATAAAGAAAATGAACAAAAACATAGATGGATTCTTGAAACTATACATTCAGACTCGGAAGTGAGAGTAAAAATAATAATATGTGTGTGTACTTGTGTGTGCATTTGTGTGTGTATGTGCGTGTGTTTGTGTGTTTGTCTGTGTATTTGTGTGTATGAGATTGTATGTGTGTGCATTTGTGCATGTATGAGATTGTATGTGTGTGCGTGTGTTGGTGTGTGTATATGAGATTGTTTGTGTGGGCATTTGTGCGTGTATGAGATTGTATGTGTGTGCGTGTGTTGGTGTGTGTATGAGATTGTTTGTGTGGGCATTTGTGCATGTATGAGATTGTATGTGTGTGCGTGTGTTTGTGTGTGTGTGTGTGTGTGTAATGTTACCAGTCTGACTATATAGACTGTCTCAGAGCCCGTTTCCTGGGTTTGTGTGTGTGTCTGTGGTTGTGTGCATGTGTTTGTGTCTATGAGATTGTATGTGTGTGTACGTTTGTGTGTGTGTGAGATTGTATGTGTGTACAATTGTGTGTGTGTGTATGAGATTGTATTTGTGTGTGTATGTGATTGTAAGAGATTGCATGTGTGTGTTTGTGTGTGTGTGTGTCTGTGGTTGTGTGTGTTTGTGTTTGTGTATGAGATTGTCCGTGTGTGTTTCTGTGTGTTTGTGTGTGTGTGTATGAGATTGTATGCGTGTGTTTGTGTTTGTGTATGAGATTGTATGTATGTGTGTGTGCGTAATGTTACCACTCTCACTATATAGACTGTCTCGGAGCGCATGTTTCCTGTGTGTGCATTGGGTCTCCCGTATGTACATGCGGAACCAATCCAGTGTGCATGGGTCTGCCTCAGCACGTATCGCTGCACGCATGGTCCGTAAACCGTTTGGCAAGACGTCACGTTTTCGACAGCAGACAAAACAGGCAGTTTATTTCAACTTGCTGCAGTTGCACTTTTTGCCCCCATATGGATTTTTTTTTTTTTTTTACTCATTATTATTATTTTATTTTTATTTTGTTATTTTTGGTCTTTTTTCCAGTACACGGTTAACATAAAACAGGCATATAATTTGGCAGCAGACTTTTTCTGTTCTCAGAACACAAGGCCGAATCAGGAAACCCCATCAAATAGGGAATATGGCTGCTCACATCCAGGTTTCTATATCCATTATTTAGATGATAATGCCAATAATGAAACACTTTAACACATTAATAAAAAAAAAGATTTTCACCCAGTCATGAAAAAAATAATGTGTTTTGCTTCTTTAGGCCACACTTTTCATATGCCCTCTAAAAATATGTTAAATATTTATTAAATATTATTTAAAAACAATTACAAACACAAAAGGTCCAGTAGATACAATCTCAATAATTTATTTAAATAGACTTTATAATAAATTAATAGAATTGAAGCATTCCTTATTAAGAGCATATTAAGCACTTATTAAACACTTATTACTGAATAATTAAGTGATTATAACAGTCAAGGCTGGTGTAAGGGCATTTATCAGTGAGGTGAGTGAGGATTGTTCACCCAGATGAGGTCACGCACCGCACAGAACACATTTGGCGCACACCACCTAAAGTACGTGTGTTAATCCAGAACATTCTCAACAGTTTGAGAAAGGGAGAGATGCACCGGTTTGGCACAACGTAGCCACAGAGCAATCCCACGAGCCCGGCAGATGAAATCTGGAATGTTCATGTTCTTCATGTTTTCACTCCTTGAACATGCATTGTTGTTTCCAAAAAGGAGCGCTCTGATGGTTTAGGTATGATTTAGTGTTACGCATCCCTGAAACTTTGCCACCCAGGTGAAGTGGAATAGCATTGGGGTGGGGCTACAGAGACACACTTTTTTTCAATATGGGGGGGGGCGAGGGAATCACTCAAAGTATTTCTACAAAGACACAGATCATTTCTCAGAACATCACCTTTTTTTTACGTACTGTAAACGCACGTTACGTAAAGAAAATTATATATCGCAAGCAGAATGTGTTGACAAGCTGTTGCAGCAGTACTGAAACACACAGGGCAAATGGTCAAACTTTCAGGCTCTTCTTTTTCGCCTTTTTCCATCTACATGTCGTTTGAATTTATGCTTTCTCCAGGAAAGAAAAGGGGGAGGAAAAGTGCTCCTGCTTTCTCAGTGAACCAGAAGCAGTGAGCGACTTGATCTCATTTCGGGTGAGTGGCTCCCATCCTGCCGGACGGACCGTGGCAGGTTTAGACACATGTGGTTTGCGTTTCGGAGTAAAAGAGCTGTCGTTCACATTTCCTGATTTAAAATGTCCTGATTGATAGTGGGAGGGGGCGGGCGGGCTGGGGGGTGGGGGGGTTTGGATGGGAGAGTGGGGTGGGGTGGGGGGGGAGCACCAGGCCTTTTTCCTGCAGGTTCTCCTTCTTCAGAAAGAGGAGAGAGGAAGAGAGAGGGTGTAGATCTTGAAAACAAAGGGAGCACGGCAAAGAAAAAGGAGTGTCGGGCAGAAGAAGAGAAACGTGTCCCGGAGAGACCCCGCCGCGCTAAACGGGATTTTACGACGCGGGCGGCGGTTTCTGTTTAAAACACCATAACGTTTTATGAGGTGAAACATGGATCTCACCCTTACCTGTGAAAACAACGGCGGTCTGGGGCTGTGTCTGGTATTGATTCCACATGCGGCAGCCAATGACCGGCAGGCAGTGCAGCCAGGCCCTGCGACCAGAGTCTAAACCGCTCCACATGCCCGCTTCCTTCTGCAAACACCGGGACAGCCCACACCGCCCCCAGGACTTCAAAGGTCGCGTTCTCCACGCTTCAAATTTTGGGTGAGGATTTTGTTCTTTTGCCCGGATTCGGGGGGAGGATTGGTGTGAGGAAGCGGAACGCGTATAAGAACGAAAAGCCGGTCGTTCTGTCTCCTCCTTTCCACCCGATAATCCTTCACTCTGTGTTTACCACTGTAATCCCCCCTTCTGGACTCCAGTAGATTGGGTTTTAAAGCCGTCTTGTTCGGTGCCACCGGTTGTTTTACGAGGCCGGTACGGACAGGCCGCTGAATTTGATCTTGCTTCGCTTTGTCACTTGACCTCAGTCTTGCTTTCCCCGGCCGGCAGCTACCGCACGTGGGGGTCAGAAAGGTTAAGCCCTTTCAGTCTGTCATCATACTGTCGGGTAGGACCCTGAAACACAAAGAGCACGAGGGCCTCTCCCCGCACCTTCTCCATGATACTCAACGCAAAGAAACACTAAAAATACAAACCCTTAAATCAGTAATAATAATAAATGATAATAATAATAATAATAATAATAATAATAATAATAATAATAATAATAATAATAATAATAATATGTGGTAGGGCGGCACGGATGGTGCAGTGGGTAGCACTGCCGCCTCACAGCAAGGAGGTCCTGGGTTCGAATCCCCGTCGGCCAGGGCCTCTCTGTGCGGAGTTTGCATGTTCTCCCCGTGTCTGTGTGGGTTTCCTCCGGGTACTCCGGTTTCCTCCCACAGTCCAAAGACATGCAGGTTAGGCTGATTGGAGAGTCTAAATTGCCCGTAGGTATGAGTGTGTGAATGAATGGTGTGTGTGCCCTGCGATGGACTGGCGACCTGTCCAGGGTGTATTCCTGCCTTTCGCCCAATGTATGCTGGGATAGGCTCCAGCCCCCCTGCGACCCTGTTCGGGATAAGCGGGTTCAGATAATGGATGGATGGATGGATGGATATGTGGTATTTATACCATTTTTGTCTGAAAACTGAAATTGTTTATTTTTTTAAGCAGAGAAAGAATGAAAAAAATATTCAAATAGGCCATGAAAAATAAAATTACATCAACATGCTGAACGGAAAAGTAAAGGTTTTTCAACGTTCAAAGAGTTTTTCAAATCATTTTGCATGTCTGTCATGTGTTAAGGGATGACAAATTATACAGTGTTTACTGACTTAACAGGCATGGATGGGCATGATGACTTTGAATTGATTGAATTGACGGATTGATTGCGTGTCTTTGTCAATGTTTATATAAGCTCAACTCCGTAAGCACAGCAACACTCAGGCCTGACTTTTCTTCAGATCCAGCGAGACTGTGCCAACAGTTAACTGCCACCTATTGCCACGTCTGGCTACCTGACCATATTCACCCCAAGGCTAGTGTCAATTGAAAATAAATCTCCTGTTTCTTTGTCCTTCCAAAGGTCAACTGGAGTGAACGATCGGAGTCACAGGCCCCGGCCCAAAACCAACATATTGTATTGCAGGGTCAAACCTGCCTTGCTCAGGCCTAGATTCCCACAGGAAATGAAATTAGGGTGAATATGCTCACAGTGCGTACATTCCGGCTACATCCAACCAAACGCTGTCATACACTTTCCCAAATCCCCTCTGGCCATTTCGGTTTTCATCGTCTGTCCAAACCGCGGGCACAGAAATTGAACGCTTGAAACGAAATCACCCAATGAAACAATGGCTGGAATTGGAGCATGATCATTTTTGAAAATAACAGCAATAACAGAATGATTGCCATTCTGCAATAGCATTTAATCTTATTTTTCCCCCCAAAGAAATCAAGAATGCTGATTTCAGCTGTCAAAGTTTATGTGGTGTGTGTGCAAGATGACAGTGGATATCAGTCCACTTTTGTTCACACACAATGAAAACAGCGTTTTTGTTGTACTTTAGCTCAAAATACCCATGTAGTGAACAAAAACGGACCTTATCAGGGCAGTGTTCAGTGTGTTATTGTGCTAACCACTTTACGTTTGGGGGAGAATGGGTGCAGTGGCAATTTACTGCAGTGGGGATTTCTCTGGTAAATCATGGTTTGATCCCCAGTGTAGCCACAATAAGATCCGCGCAGCCGTTGGGCCCTTGAGCAAGGCCCTTAACCCTGCATTGCTCCAGGGGAAGCTCCTGCTTAGTCTCATCAACTGTACGTCACTCTGGATAAGAGCGTCTGCCAAATGCCATTCATGTAATGTAAGGTAATAATGGATCCTAGGTCAAGGGTCAAGCCCAGTATGAGAAAGGGACACCATGAGCTGCATGGAATGGGGGTTGATTGCTGTTGATATCTTTCCTCTCTTTATCATTTGGGGCAGCATGTTGCCTAGTGGTTAAGGTGCTTGACTGGGACCCAGAATGTTGGTGGTTCAAGTCCTGGTGTAGCCATGAACAGATCAACGCAGCTGTTGGGCCCTTGAGCAAGGCCCTTAACCCCACATTTCTCCAGGAGGGATTGTCCCCTAATCAACTGTCAGTGGCTTTGGATACATGTACATGCGTCAGCTAAAGAATAAATTAAGTATTTATCATTTAATATCGCTACAACCACTGTAACACCAACGTTCAAAGGCTGGAACAGTAAAAGCTGTATTTTAATTTAAAAAATAGATATTTACTTTTTATTGTCCATTATCTTGTTATTTTAACTGCATGTTTTTCTCCCTGTATTTGTTACTTCTGTGATATCTCCATGACGGTAACATCCTTTTAAGACTTTGCTGCATTCTAGGCCTGGTTGCTGTTCCTTATCTTGATGGGACTTTCTGGAAAAGCAAAGGTAAAGTAAAATCAATAAAACAGGCATGCACACACACACACACACACACACACACACACAAACACACTCAAATCCTGCAAAGAATTGTAGAAGCCAACATATAGATTCAAGATTCCAAAATGAAATATAAGGCAGCTCTGCAGCTCAAAGTGACTGAAGCTATTTGCTTTTTGCTAAGACTCAGATCAAGATAAATCAATGGCAAGCACGGCTATTGCATTTCCCAGCTTCCATGAAATCAAATTAAGTCAGTGGTTCATTTCAACTCACAAATATTCACGTTGATCATGTTACATTCTATGTAGCATATTTAACCTTGTTGTTTTCCTAAGAAAGAGCTATTTCATAGTTGCTCCATACATTTTTACCTATCTACCATCTTTACCCAGAAATCCGCAGAGTGAATTAGCGAGCACCAGCCATCCAAGTAAGTCAGGGTATATCGGATATTTATATGTAGTCCTACTGTATGCGAGCATCTCTGGATTAATCTGAAATCCATATCGATTGAGTTTGTAACAATATCTCCGCTCAGCTGCAGCAAAGACCCCCTTATCTTCACTTTGTCTTCAGTTTGGCCTACCAGCAACTTTTTTTCTCCCCTCAAACTGAGTCTGAGTCTGTGTGTTTTATCTTGATCTGGCTCATTTTATTTGCAAAAGCCAATAGTTCACACAGGTAGCTTCAGTGGATCACAGTGGTGCAATGCTCACCCTCCCTCCACCCCGGAAAGCATGGCCAATCCACCCCGAGTAAGATGTGTAGCGCTTGAAAAAGGTATTTTGGACCGAGCAGCAAGTAGCACAACAAGATAAAGAACTCAAGAGCTTTGGCTGAGGAGCCCGATTCTTTTGGTAGTGTCAACTTACATGTTTTGGATTCAACATTTTCCCTGAGGGACTGACATCCCAAAAATAAATAAATAAGAAGCGAATTGCTCCCAGCATGCAGTGGGATGTTGGTGGTCCAGCAGCTGATCTAAAGTGACGGTTGTGTGTGTAAATCTGAAGAGCATGTATTCCCAGGGAGGGGGTGGCCTTATTGCTGTTCAGCACACGTACCCCCCAGGAGCATCATGTTCACATGTGTGCTCCCCGTGCAGAGAAACACACGTTCAGGGTGTTCAAAGACCAAGTCATTTCTGTTTGAAAGAGATATATTTATATTGTCTGAACTGTAAATTGCAGAGGCGACTCCCAGAGAAAGATCCACTCTTTTTTTTTAAATACAATTTTAGAAAGTTTTATAATTTCTCAAATTACCCATGCTCATGACTTATTCCACCCATTGCAAAAACACAACGCTCCCATTGCAGAAAATAAATATTCTCAGAGCCTCGACTCGGGCAGTCCTGCAGAAAAGATACATACACTTGAATATCATTGTGATAAGCTTTCTGCAATTGGACAGAAACCCCACGTGTCCAGTCCAAACACAAGTCTGATTGGACCCTGTAATTGTAATACTAAAATCTATAACAGCAAAGCTTTTTTTTTTGCATTATTAGGTTAGGTGGACATCTTTTAAAAATGCAAGCAGAATAGACTGAAGCAACAGATACACGTGGTATGAAAACAAAATATATACATTTGCATTTACCAGTATTTAAAAGTTAAGCTGTAAATGTTGAGTGAATACTCTAACCAAAGTGCAATATTTCACAGAGAATAATAATTATCTTGAAAGAAACAACCCGTATTTGTGTTTGTTGATTTGAACGGATTTGTCTAATGTTTACATCTCATGTCCCACCAGATGTTTCATGCCGAGACAGCCGAGATGCAGCTGATTTACTCTGTGTGTGCGGCCGGGTAATGAAGTCCCGGTTTAGTGTCCCACTGACCCAGAATCTCTCTCCCTCGCATCCTCTCTCTCCCTCTCTCTCAATCGACTAGGCTAAGAGTATTTTGTCTTCTCTGCAAATATATCCCTTGGTAGTTGTTTCCTACAGGGCCTTGGTGGACTCGATGTTTCCTAATTTGGGGAGCTGAAAGAGGAAACTGCTGCCGTTGTAATTGCCGCGCTGGCCCTTAATGGCCGCAGAGATAGGTCTGCAGGCCGTCAGTACATCTGCACCCCTCTGAAGAGTCCCCCGGGATGGCCCATTCAGTGAACCCTAATGATGAAATTCCTCCTGGGGCCCCAGTTAATTAAAAGGCCTAGAAAGTGGCTCTTTGTGGAGGAAGAAAGGCTAAGTGCCCGGGTTCAGTTCACTTGCTGAGGAATGGCAGCCCTGAACACTGGGACCTGGACAAACATTAATCATTCAGACGAAAGGATTAGATCCAAAATTTGACCCACCTGCCAAACACGAATTTTCAAAATTGATTGCAGGTTTCTACGGTGGGGCAGAGTCAATAATTCTTTGACAGAGGGAAAAAAAGAAAGAAAAAAAACAGAAAAAGGTTACCGATTGACCATTCGTGGATCTAGGCCCCCACGACCACACCATTTCAAAACAGAGACCCACCCTCAACCCCAAACCCAGTCCTCTCCTTTCACAACGTTTGGAATGACAGGAAAGGATATGAAAGAGCTAAGAGGGAAAAAATTGCTATTGGACAGGAGTCTCATTTTTGATTAACGGGTGGGGCCGTGTTTTGAATTGGCCGAGGCCTGGCTCTGATTTAAAATCAAAACTTAGACCCGCCCAAGGATCATTCAAAACCCCCAAAACCTGATGCACTGTGTGCCTATGGGCTGCTGAGAGCTTGGATACAGGAATCGGACATTCTAAGGCGCGATTACCTGATTGCATCAACATAGCGGGGGGGGAGGTGAATGAGGTATCATCATGACACCAAAAAAGGGACGGGGCGACACTTAGCTGTCAATCACTGGCTTGTTTGAACCAATCAAAGAGGTTTTGCTCAAAACACAATGATTGGTTCAAGTCAGTGAATTGCACTTCTTCTGTGGCAGTTCTACCCGTTGTTGGTGCCAGTCTTACCCCATTATAAAGTTGGGTTTCATGCGCACCGCCCATGAACTCTTAAAACTGCTAGATTTAACAGATTTGCAAGCCTCACACGCTAATAGTCGTTCACTTATTTAATTTGTTGTTGGATATGCTTTTTCATGTTTTTACAATTAATTTAATTGGAATCATGATAATTATGCTCTAATTATGTACACAATGATTCTTTCACTTTGTGAGAAGCTATGGCATATGGTTCTGCAATTTTTTATTATGTTTTACTGCACCAATATGCACTTCCACCAATATGCACTTTTTAAAAATCACTTTATTCAGACTGAGGAAAGGCACAGAGGGATGCAGTACTGAGAGTACCAGGATGGCGAATCAAAATCACAGGACAGAAACCCCAATGCTGCACGGGAGGCGCTTAGTACATGGTCTGAGACTCCACACAGTCTCCACACACCACCTCAGACACGTTTTTTTAAAGTTTTTATTTTCCACCCAAAGCACTTTATTTTCTCAGGGAGTGGAACACGGTCACTCCTGTGGCAGTTCTTCATCAGTTCTGGAGACCACAGCTAAGTGGCAAATGGTTGCCATTTATATAGCGCCTTTATGCAAAGTGTCTCCTTCACCCATTCATACACACACTCGCACACCAACAGCGGTTGACTGGCGTGCAAGGCACCAACCAACCAAAGTGGCAACTACTGTACTCTGAGGGCATATATGGGGAATACAATCCTTCAAGAACAAACAGTGTGCATCCACTGTAAGAAATTGTACCTCCACTGTCAGCGGTCAGTCAGGGCCATAACCATCCCTGGGTCACATAATTCAGGTTTGAAAAAAAAAAAAAATATATATATATATATATATTATAATTGTGAATTATTCACAGGGTGCTAATAGCTCCTAGCTTTCTTGCACTTCTAACACCCTGTTTCCACTGACTGGATTTGCTATGGATGGAATCTGTGTGCATCTGAATTTGGGATTTTTGTCATTGGTCTGGCAATGTTGTTTCAGGCTTTCACATTCCCATACATTACAAGTATATCTGGATAAGAGTGTCTGCTAAATTAATGTGCATGTTCTGTGATGTACCTCGCCCAATGCTCAGTCGAAAGAGAACAAAACAGAATTTGCAGGGGGAGGAAGATTAATTAAAAGCAAAAATAAATAAAGAAATCTTCCAGATGGTTCTTTAATGTTTGGGTACAAGAAAAGCAAAAAAAAAAAACTGCTGTCAGTCTGAATTTGAGTATCATCAAAGCGCATCTCATCTGGAATACTCTGCGGCAACATTGTCACGCTAAACATGCGCTTTCTGCCCAAATCTAATTAGAGGCAGCTCCTTTACCCAGAGCAAAAGTCTGTCTTTTTCAGAGGACCATTTTAAAATGCGGGAAACCCACATATCGTACCGCACATCAACTTAACTGCCTTCTGCCACGGCTAATAACAAAGTCGACCATTATTGACTGCAAGCCATTCAACACTGTCTAAGAATTTGTAGAAGATGTAATGGTTTAAAGGCTAAACTTTAGCCTGCCGGAGGATAGCATTTCCCCCGTAAATGTAAAAAAGCTCCTCCAAAAACAAAGCAAGCCTGCAGTAAACCTTGTTTTGGGGGCAGTGGAGTCTGATTCGGTCCTGTGTTACAGCATGTATAAGTCACTGCTCACTGGGATTGAATTAGCCAGCGCATTCACCACCGAAATCAACGTCGGAAAACGCCCGACTTTTACACTTACACGCCATTACGGCCATCCCAAAAACGAGGCACCACCTGCACCCCCGTAGCCCGAAGCGGCCAAGAATAAGGCAGCTATTTGGTGAATCAGTGTGGAAATACATACCCTGCAGCAGCTGGACGCAGATTTGGCTAAAACGCTGCGCTGCACTTCGTCATCTTGACTTAATTGCGTGGCTTAGGAACACCTGCAAATAGCCTTTTTTTCCTTCTTCTTCTTCCTCAAGCGAGCCATTATGACAGTGATTACTCAAATTGTGATTTACAATTAGAATGCCATGGAACACATGTTTAAAACATGTTTCCTGAATGAATTGGATAGCTCCCCCAGAATTCTCAGCATTCTGCAGTTCTGGGTTGAATTCCAGCTTTTTTTGACTCTCCTTCATGACTTTATTGTCACATTAATATTAATGGCAGAAAATTAACCTTTTACATAATTCCTGCCTACCTCTGCCAGCTGCAACCTGCCAGCTCAGGTGTAGTGACTGCTCAACTCTGTGCAAACTCTCGTGTAACTCGAGTTTAAACTCTGATGTAAACTCCAGCGTGATGTGATGTGACATTTTATTTGGCTGCCGCTTTTATTCAAAGCGACACACAGTTTATTAGACTACGCTGGGGACAATTTCCCCCTGGAGCTATGCATGCAGGGTTAAGGGCCTTGCTCAGGGGCCCAACAGCTACACCGGGGATCGAAACCACCGACCTTGCGGCTGACCGAGTGTAAACTCTAGCGCAAGAAGAATAGGTGATCGGACTACATGAAGTTAAGAACATAGATATAGGAATGCAAGTCTTGCTTGCAAGAGGAATGGGAAATGGATGGGGCTACAAACACAAACAGGCATCGCAAACACTGTGGACACCAATAGGTAATGGAGTGTTACAAACTCTTTAATTCAAAATGTTCTCCAATCTAAAAAGGTTACGGTGTAGATTGTGTATGGATCCAGTTAGTAGCTAATGCTGTTGATTTGATGGCATCGGTGTCAGTTGACCGCTGGATTGGCTACTGAAAGGGCTAAACAGCTCTGATTTGCACTAATAGCCCCAGTAGGCTTGAGCAGTTGCCCCGGGCAGACCTGTAAATCAACCGCAGGCCCGGTGGGTCATGTCAGACGGCGGGGCGCTGGTGCCCCCCCCCCCCCCCCACACGCTCCACACACCACCAGGGTACGGAGGGAGGAGGGGTACGGGTCACTCAGCCCTGACCTCCAGCACAGGCTCACGGCCTCAGGGGCCCCTCAGGCCCCCAGACCCACACGCCGGCCCTAACTCACCCCGGGAGCCGCCAGGAAGCCGCAGCCGACGCTGGGGTCACGTGCGGCGGGGCGGGCGTGTGACCTCGTTCGGTGACCGAGCAGAGGTGCCCGCCGTCCGCAGACACTCAGTTTCAGAGCACGGCAGCAGGCTGCGTCACCCAGGGGCCAATCAGCAATCAGGGAGGCAATGTGAGCGGTATTCCATTGTGACATCACAGAGGGGGAGAAAAACTCTTAAAATGGCCGCGATCCCACTGCCTGGCAGGCTACTTTACTTTGAGAAAAAAAAATACAAATATCTTCAGATTTCCATCAAATCTAATATGTCCACCACCTCAAGCATGTTGGCTTGTGTGATTTGTCTTCCATAATACTTTGCAATGTGAGCAAAAATTTTCTGATCATCGGATCAATTTGTTGGAATTATAAACCACAAGTACTTTGATTTGAACTTTTTTTTCTTTTACAAGCGAATTTCAACTAATTATTCAACAAAGCAGAAATCTCTTGCCAAATTCTGCCTAGCAAGACAAAACAATTGATTCGTTTATACAGGGACATTCAGCTCAAAATACATTAGTTCATCCATGTCTTGCAAACAACAACAATATTACCATGACATGAAATCAAGATATAAAACGTCTTCTTCTTTTTTTTTTTTTTTTTGCATCTGTATTTATTTAAATACATAAATACATAAATAAATATTCAACAATTTTTGCACTGAAATGCACTGAAATGATAAATCTTTCCCATTACTCTACAGACCCCAGGCTCTCCTCCCTATTGCCCTCAGCAGTTATGTCCCCTGAACAGCAATACCAGTGGAAAATAAATTCAGTGAGCTGTGGTGATGAAGATCACTTGAAAAAAAGTTAAGAGTTTAGTTTTCACTTGATTAGACTGAAATTGATGTGACACATTGACATATTGTGTGTCGGTAATTATAGGTGACTCTCGGCTGTGGCCTCCGTCAGGGGTAGACTGACGCCGAATCAGACATATTTAACGTGCATAACTGAAATTTGGAACCAGCATTAAAGCAGGGAGAGGGTAACGCTGATGATTGTGAGGGGGAAAAAGGGTAGCCTTTTATTTGTCAGCGTGGATCATCCTTAAGCAGGACTGTTTGTCTTGAAAGCAGTCCATCACTTCTAGAAATGGAATATACCAGATATTTTCCTGAAAATGTAAGTATTAGTAATGAAAGTGCACACGTGCTGAAATACCTTGATGATATATTTTACTTCGTTGTCAGAATATTCAGTTTCTGTAAGGGATTCCATCCGCCATAACTAATCTCCTCAACTCTGTGCCAGAGGGTTCTCTCCCGTCTTTCTCTGTTCTTGCTGCCGAAGTTTTACTTCTGGAAACATCGATTCTGGACTTGAAAGTGAGAGAAACCGGTTCTATTATTTATTTATTTTTTAAATTTGAACAGAAATCAAAACTAGTAACAGGAAATAGCTGAGTTTAAAAAGAGATACAATAATGCACACATACTCCAGAGAATACTTCAGTGACCCAGACAGTGTCAGAGCGTGTTAAGCTCAAACGTGCGGGCCACGTTTCGGCTGGTTTCACGCTCCGGCCTCATCGCTGGCCAGCCTCTCTCCTATTTCACACCGCACACACACACACACACACACACACACACACACATAATCACACACACACACACACACACTCACATACACACACCCCACACACACACACACCACACACACACACATACACACACCCTACACACATACACCACACCCACACACACACACACTCACACACACACACACCCCACACACATACACACACCACACAAACACACACACACACCCCACACACACACACACCAAACACACACACACACATACACACACATACACACACCCTACACACAAACACCACACCCACACACACACACACAACCACACCGCTCTGGAGCATTCGTGATCACAGGGTCAGACGTGAGGATTGTGTGAAAGGTGCAGAACTGCCGGCTCCACCCTCCAAACCCCCAAACCCCCCGGACCCTCTCCTCCTCCTTACCCTCCCCGTGTTTGGAGCGGGACAACACCATGACCTCACAGATTGGATACTTGCGGGATTGGATTTAGATTTTTTCTCTTGTCCAAGAAAAGGTCCAGAAAGTCAAGTTGGCTGCTGTTCAGGATCCATTAGACGCCGCTCCATACCTTTATTAATGACCGAGCGATATGTTAGCCTTCATTAGCCTGCTTCTGCACCGGGGGAGAAGAGAGGACAGGGGGCTGGGGGCTGTTAGCGCATTATTATGACATGCAGTTAAACTCTCTGAACCCTTCACCATAAATAAACCGTAGAAATGAATTAAAATGAGATAATAACGGGCAAGGGGGGATGGCTTATACATCACTAGAGTTTGGATGAGGCACGCAGCACAGTCGCTACGAGTGAATTAGCACGATTCTCATGAACTGCTGTGTTGCTGTATTATATTGTTGTGTTCCTTTGCAGTTTAGCATTTTTTTTTGTTTAGAAATATTGCCTATGAAGACCATGGATATAAAGATATTTAGTTTCAGCAAATAGATTTTCTCTTTTCTCTAAAACCTTTAAAGCATATTATAAAGATTTAGCTTTAATACAAAGCAGATCACTTTTGTACTCCTTGCGACAATGAATCACAGAATTCCTTCAGTGATGTATTACATGGGGCTGTTACCACTGAAACAACATAGCTAATGTTTCTGAACCAGAAGCGTTGATTAACTTCCTGCTTTTTACATCGCTGTTGGCTTTGGCTTGTATGGTACATTTGGATTTGGATGAAATTAACATGTGTTGTCATGACGAATGAAGCCCCTTTCTGGGAAGATGCAAAATGCCAAATATTGAACATATCAGTTTGGAGAAAGGAGAGAGAAAAATAATCTGTGCAACCTCAATGTTGTACACACCATGAGCAATTTCCCATTCATACTTATCGCCTTTTGAAAGTTAAACATCTGCATTCGAACGAGTCCAACAACAAATTAGCCGCCTCGCTACATTCACATTTTGTACGAGACTAAAGAATGAAAATTACATATCCCTTTTTTTTAAAATAACATATCTAAAAGTAAATCAGCCGTGAAACATCCGTTTCAGCTTTCCAGATCTTCTGCGAGCGATAGCCGCGCATGTACATGCGAATCTGACAGTGTTATTCCTCCAGAAAGTGAGAAACGACCATCTGAACACCCCGCTGCAGGAGCCAAAGCAGAGCGCTTCCAGCAGTTTTACGAAACCAGATGAGCGTTTTTATAGTTTTTATCTCGCAACAGGGCGGGTGCTGCGGCCAGGACCCCGGACCGCCGCTAGTGTTCGAGCTCAGATCGTCTTCGTCCTCTCCGCTGCCTCTGCGGCCGTTTCCAGAAGTTTTTATTCAAACTCGAGCTTCAGGGTGAACAAGAGGAGGCACAGCGAGACAGCACAGTGGTCCTTCGATACGTCACCGCACGCATGTCTAATTTCAAACGGCAAACGGTCTGCGTTTATACAGCGCTTTTATCGAAAGTGCTTCACAATCGATGCCTCTTATTCGCCCAATCACACGTACACACACACTCGCCAAAACCGCGACCGGCTGCCATGCAAGGCACCGGACAGCTTGTCAGGGGCAATCGTGGGGTTAGGTGTCTTGCTCTGGGACATTTCGACACACCCAGGGGCTGGGGATTGACCTGGCGACCGCTCTTACCTCCTCAGCTAATCGTCTTTCTTAAAGCACAAAAAAAGTTCTGAGTAGGCACTCACGGTATCAGGAGGTCCTTTCCCCCATCTCTCAGAGCCAGTATTGAAGCCAGGCCCATTGTACGATGCCCAGCAGCCCGTGCGCTACTGTTGGACATTGGTTTGTATTTACATACGGCACCTGGAAGTGGTTTCCCAAGGTGCTGGGGCATATGGGCCGGCCCTGTGAGTATTGAAGCCACCTGGAAGCGCAGGAGCCCTGCGACGCAGATCTGTGCAGCCTGGCGGAGTCTCACTGGCTCTGCCTCGCATCTGATGCAGGATTGGGGTCTCAGAGGCCTGTCAGGTTCTGCAGAGGTCAGATGTGTGTGTGTGTGTGTGTGTGTGTGTGTGTGTGTTCGTGTGAGTGCATATGTTCACTTGCGTTCACTGCTGTACGCATGTGCATTTCTTTGTGTGTATGCGTGTGTGTGTGTGTGTCTGTGTGTGTGTGAAGCATCAGAGGGATGGTAAGCTAAGTGGCACAACAAGTCAACTTTTACCTGTATTGGGCATCACTTAACTCTGTGTTTAAATGTTCATGGTAGCACTTCACAGCTGAGCACTCATTTACGTACTTACTTGCTTTAAGTCAGCAATGTAAATGGTAAATGGTAAATAGTTGGCATTTATATAGCACCTTTATCCAAAGCGCTGTACAATTGATGCTTCTCATTCACCCATTCATACACACACTCACACACCAACGGCGATTGGCTTGCTCAGGGACACTTCGACACAGCTTGGGCGGGGGATCGAACCGGCAACCCTCCGACTGCCAGACGACTGCTCTTACTGCCTGAGCCGTGTCGCAATGTAAAAACAAACAGGAGACTTATGAGGTGAATGTGGTTGTGCTCAATGGGTCCCTCGGGCAGAGTGTGTGTCGGCCAAGAGCTCGCGTTCGGACCGCTCTCCTAATCACGGAGGGGATGCGGGAGTTCAAAAAATTCTTGCTTCCCCGTTCTGTGAAGTGAAGCTTTGTCCGTGGGTCGGAGGTGCTTGGAGAACCCAAATGTGCGAATCGGCATTGTGCTGCTGATGCAACAATCTGCTAATGGTGATTTAAGGCAATGGAGTTCCGGAACACTGACTTAGAACGTCGGAAAAAACCTCTCCGTAGTACCTGCTCTTCAAAGGGTTAAACCTGCAGTGCATTAGACATGGCGTTATGTAAGGGGGCGACTGCCTCGCCGCGGATTCCCACAAAAAAAATGTTGCATCTCTCTGTTTGCTCCTCGAGCAGCGATACTTGGACGAGGCTAATCAAAGACATTTGAGGCTGGCTGAACCCACACGACCCAGCTCCCAAAACGCTGCGTGTTTTAGACAAGTCGCAAGTGAATCATGTTAGCAATACCACCAATGCTCAATCATAATTAGCCCCTGGGGAAATGGAAACTTGTTGCAGTTTGATAGTTCCCTCCTACCAGCACCATGGCCCCCGTTCTCTTTCCTCCTGCTAGTTTATGAGTGGCTGAAGTTCAGGTCAGCTGTACGGCTTCAGAGCAAGTCCAAATATTTCAACAAACCAGAGAACAAGGTAAGAAAAAGTACCGAAACAGGTCGAACTGTTTGACACTCAGGTGGTACTCTATTGGTACATAGGATAGCCAGCAATACACTTTAAAGAAAAATGTTTGCAATACGAACCCTGGGGTTCCACAGAAGAACCCTATCTAGTTAATGGGTTCTTTGTCGAGCAATGGTTCTTTGTATAGAGTTTTCACACTCCATGCCAATGACATAAGTTTCCAAAAATAATTAAAAAGGCTACCCCTATGGAATGAAACCAAATAACCCTCATAACCAGAAGAGTGCACTTAATTAAATTGTGCCTTATTTTCCTGTAAAAGGTACGCATAAGTACTAACATTGGCTATCATTGTACTTTCAGGGTGGATTTGCAAGCAAAAATACACCTCCACTGTACCTTTATTTATGAGACCAGGGCAAAGTTGTTGCAGCTTTTACAAAAAAAAAAAATCTTTTGGAATGAAAATTTGACAAAAAAAAGACAAGTGCTTTAGGGAAACTAAAAGACAAACATGCTTTAAAAAATGTTTTTTTTATTGGCTGACCCATACTTGAGGCTTGTGTCCGTGCATTCAAATGTATCACACTGCGTCTGCCAAGGCAGATGTTCAGGAGCACAGTGGACTATCTCGGACATACAGATTACTGAGCATTATTTGGACTGCCTATCAGGCAACACATCTGTTTTTACTCACAACTCAAGAACAATTTGTGCGCAAATCTGATTCTACAACCATGTTCTTCCGTCCCTCAGCGGACCTAGCAACCGCTGAGAACAATACCTCCAAATATCTCTGACAGTATTTCAAAAGCATGTAAGAGGATAGAAAACTATTGCTTTTTTATACTTCATTTTCAGTAGTTTACCGCTTGATCCCCAGATTAAAATAAAGCTGAAATTGCCACTGAGACACATTACAGTTTTCCCCTTTTCCCAGGTTATCCGCAACACACCACCACAGTTATGAACACCTACACTGTGCACTGGGTGGCAGCCATTTGCAAGAATATTGACTTTATTTATCTGGGTTTAGTGTTACACTGACACTGTGTTCCCAAGCTCTCTGCGAGTTAACTGAAGTTAAATATATATATATATATATATATATATATATATATATATATATACATATATATATATATATATATATATATATATATATATATATATATATATACACACAGATCCAATGCCTGTTTGAACGTCTGTAATTGTTATGATTATTCATGTTCTCTTCAGTTTGATTTAATACGCTACCCAGGAGGATAAAGGTCAAAGCTCTTCTGACTTGACTTTTTTGGTATAATCTTGCCATGAGAAATACTTTTTGGATAATTGTATTTTCCAAGCAAAACAGAAAATGAAATAATTCCAGGAACTGTAATTAATTTATTAGGTTAAAATGTGCCATAAAAGCTTCTCTACGGTATTCGATTATTTCTGTGTCAAAGCCTAACTACTGGGGTAAATGCAACATGACTGCAGGTGTTCTGGACAGCGGTCTGAGAATTAATTTCATTTACTCATCAAACCTTTGGAGGAAGCAGAGATGAACACTGGTGAGACACTATTTTCTTTTACAGGAATCACTGTCATTTTCCATTTGTCTAAAAGCGTATCAGCATGCTTAAGTAAATGTATCTGTGGGGACATGAGATTTTTATATACTAATGCATTATAACTATCCTTTTAATCTATTGAGAAATATACTTTAGAATATGTTATTAGAATATTTGAACCCAAGACTGACCCTTGTGGAACATCTTTTATATTTTCCTGCTGAATTATACAGTGTCGTGGTAATTGTGTAAATCCCAAACCTGTTCCTGGAGGTTCATTGTCCAGTCTTCATGTCGCCCCTCATTTTGGACAGCTGATTCTACTAATTAGCAGCTCACCAAGATCACTAGCTGTTGATTGAGGTGTGCTTTGTTGTGTGCTTTTGTTGGATTTAAACCGGGATGGTAGCTCTGTAAGTACAGGCTTGGCTAGCCCCTGATGTGAATGTTAACAACTCAGAAAGAGAAAGTTTGTAGATGTTTCAAATATGCCCCAGAACTGAAATTGTGAACTGTGATTAGAAAACAACAGTCCTATAATTGTATAATTGTATATATTTATATGTATATTAGAGACTGTACTTGTATAATCTGCTACTTCTATATTATTCATGTTTTTTTTCTGCTACAATTCCCTGAGGGCAATTCACTGTGAGTAATGCAGTGTCAAATGTATTGTGATTGATTAATGCGTTGTTGTGTCTGACATGCACTTTGGTAAATGGAGCAGATATATAATAAATACACGTGTACATTACCCTGTAAATGACTAAGCCACTGGCGTGTTTCAGCGCTAAAGTTCATGTTAGCAGCGAGCTCCCCCCCCCCCCCTCGTTTAAAGATTTGAAGGCTGGGGTCTGGCAAGCATATGGACTGCTTTCATCATCCAAACTGCTAACATGCAATGAATCCATAAAGGTGCCCGGCATATTGCAGACTTCGACTTTAACCATTGAATACCATCATCCAAGGAAATCATTCAGGGCGTGAATGCGTGTGTATACAGTATGTAAGCACAGAGGCCCACATCTGTAAGTCATTTAAATAATTATAATTAAAATGAACTCCTTTGTTTAATGAATACCACCCCCTTATTAACCTCTTTCATCCTGTGTGTTATTATTCTACAAACAGAATGAATGAGAAAACATAACTAAACAGCAATGTGGTGGTATTACATATTCCAAACAATTACTTAAAATTGTTTTGTGATGTCTGGCTAATATTCACAGGCAGCTCGGTCGAGACCTGACTTGGTCTAATCAAGACTTCGTACTGCACAATCTCTCAGTTCCACATGTGTTAGCAGAGGTCATGTGTTACCTTGCCTACTACTATGTAACACATGTTTTAAAAACATATACACTCAGTGAGCACTTTATTAGGCATTAATTAGACTTATTTTTTTGTCTTTTGCTGCTGTAGCCTATCAGGTTTGACGTGTTGTGTGATCAGAGATGCTCGTCTGCATACCACTGTTGTAATGTGCGGTTATTTGCGTTACTGTCACCTTCCTGTCAGCTTAGACCAGTCTGGCCCTTCTCCTCTGATGTCTCTCATTAACAACGCGTTTCTGCCTGCACTGGATATTTGTTTTGTTTTTCGCACCTTTCTCTGCAAACTCATGAAAATCCCAGGAGATCAGTAGTTACTGAGATACTCAAACCACCGGTCTGGCACCAACAACCATTCCATGGTCAAAGTCACCTTTCTTAGATCACCTTTCTTCCCCATTCTTACATTTGGTCTGATAAACAACTGAACCTCTTGACCAGGTCTGCATTCTTTTGTCCATTTAGTTGCTGCCACATGATTGGTTGATTAAATATTCGCTTTAACCAGCTGGTGTACAGGTCTACCTAATAATGTGATCACTGACTGTATTATGATTCAGTCTGGGATATGAAGTATCCTTCACTTTCACTTACAAATAAATGACTGTTAACCTTTTTTTTTCCTTCACAAACTTAATTTTGCAATCAACAAAATAAACTCACCAAACTGAGCGTTAGGCTATGACTGTTCTGTGTTATTTTGTGCCTATATTGACTCCAGAAAGCGTGATTCTATAAACATAAAGATCGACCCATCAATTCAGAATACAGCCCAGAAACTTGAGCTGTTTCACAGAAGGTTATCAGTCCCATGACTTCAGTGACATGATGTCATCATAGACAGTAGATAGTAGTCAAAGTGATTTTGTCTCCTCTAACGTATTCCTCCCTGGACTTTATTTTGTGTTGTGTTATTTGTTGTTAACTGTATGACCAAAACGTCTGGTTTTAGCACGGTTATTACCTTACTTCAATGTCCCTGCAACAATCCATACCTCTTCTCTCTCTTTCAGAGTACTGATGTGAAACAATATGTTCAAGTAATGGTGAGGGGCTAGCCCTTCCACTGTGTTACAGCTAGAATCCGTAGGAAGGTTTAAAAAATAAAAGGCAATCTTCAGGGGATGGTGAGCTAGAGGCTCTGTTATGGGGGGAGGTATGGGGGGGATGTACACACTAAATCATTTTGGCTAACCTTTTGCGTGGTCTCATCTGTGTAACATTCTTATGGTGGAAGTGCTCTGCTTCCATTTCATCACAGAACATGCCAGAACACTGATGCTTTTCTTTTCTCAGTAAACTCTACTCTCACGGGCGATATTTCTCACAACGGGAGAGCGGTAAAGGGTGAGGCCCATTGGCTTTGTGTTAGCCTGCAATGAGCACCTCGATCCCTAACCCTGGGAGTCTTTTCACAGAAGAGCGAAGACAGGAGAGAAGGGCGAAGAGGGAAAAAAAACTAAACAATAATGTTTCTAGAGCGAGCAGTCGCTGGTTTCAATGTTAAGCCCTGAGACGGAGAGATACAATTCTCAGCGCGCAAACAGAGCAGATCGCTTCCCCGATAAGTCCAGCGAAGCTAAACTCGATTATTCAAACACAACACTAAAACATCCCCGCACCAAGCTATTGATAACTATGAACAAATCTTCGACAGATCGTTTTATTTTCAGTTCTACAAAATCCTGACTGTCGACTTCTGTACTTCTGTACTTCTGTACTTCAGACCCTAGGTGCTAGGGTGTCTGATAAGTGACGGCAATGCAATGCAACATAATGGCCGATTTCATGGCTTCTCACCAACTGCAGGCATGTGAGGAATCTATGAGTACGTGCTAGCTTTAGCCTCTGGCCTCCTGCACCTGTACACATATTATTCCAGTTCAGAGGTGGACAATGAGGCCTATATCTGTTTCTGGTTCTCTTCTGGCCTTGATTAGCCCTAGTATGTACACGTTCTGTTGGCTCCATTTCTTCATAAGCACCCGAATGACAGCCAGAAGACTGTCCCCTGACATTTTGCAATGGTCTAAACGACGAGTGAAAGTGACAATGCGTGTTCCCCACACCCACGCTCAAACGTCAAACCGCTGGGGTCTAGCCTAATGCATGCCTTTTCAGTCATTGAGTCAATTCAAGCACCCCCCCCCCCCCCTTCTCTTTAGGAATTGCCACTTGTACCTGCGGTCACCTCTGTGCCCCCCTCCACACACACACACACACACACACACACAATTTTCCACAGAAAAGCCCACTCATCACTGCTTTTTTTTTTGGTATAAAATTTGATCCAAACCACATTCCAACTGGCATCCCTTAAGCAACATTCTTCTTGTACAATTGATCTTTAAAGAGGCAATACGTGCCAGGGTGATTAATCTTGTCATTATAAAGATATCCATTTCGCCAGGCGCGTTGTCTCATCCTCGCGGAGAGGAGGTTCCAGAGAGGGCTGATTACGGCGGCGTTACAACCGTGCTTACGTTCCGCTCCGCAGCCTTTGGCTGGCCTTCCAGCAGTGCCACGGAGAACATCTTTTCCTTTCTGTTCACTCGTTTCTCAAGTGTTTTAAATGCTAAGCACGGATCTCTCAACGGAGGGGAAACACTTACAGCATGCATTTCTCACATCAAACTACTTTATCACTTAACATTCATAATGCCTTTTAAGCATTAATGAAGAGGTGGACATAAAATGAGCATCAATAGTTACTCATTACATGTACCAATGTAATTGTCTACAGTATACATATTCTATATATATTTATATATACATGTGTGTATATTTTCCCCATTCTGATGGTTGATGTGAACATTATCTGAAGCTCCTGACCTGTATCTACATGATTATATGCATTGCACTGCTGCCACGCAATTGACTGATGAGATAATTGCATGAATAAGTAGGTGTAATAAAGTAGAAATGTTCCTAATAAAGTGCTCACTGAGTGTATATATATAGCTAGCTAATGTAGCTAATGTAGATATTGTTGGATTGTACTGTTGTACTCAGGGTATTCCAGCTGCCAACCATGGTATGCTAGTTCATAAGTTGATGTATTCTTTAAGTGTTCCGATTGTATCTGCATGATCACGCTTGAACCGTCCTGTCCTCTAGGGTCTTCATTAGAGGACATTAGGTTCACTTAGGTTCACTTAAATTCTTCACACTTATTCCTGCGTACGATCTGCACTTTGTCGCTGGATAAGAGCGTCTGCGAAATGCTTTGTAATGTAATGTAATGTAACGTAATGCCCATGATGCATTGCTGTTTGCAGTGGGGTTTTATTGCCTGGCTGCAGTCCGCAGTAGGAGCCCAGCACTCATTCTGCGCTCGGACTTCAACACAGTTGTGGCAGCCATGCTCTTCATAAACTTTTATACCGTGTTCTTTTAATGACTGCCATCACTTTTATGCCTTTGTTTTGATGTTATATTCCAAAAACTGTAACAGTTGAAAAATCCAGCAGGGGCCTTCTTGATGAATTCTGTAAAAAAGAAATTGCCAATTGCGTTGCTACAACACCACCGGTAAAAGCAGAACTATTTTAAGTGTTTTCATTTTGAATTATAAATACTGTTAAAAAATTTTTTTTTTAATTCTTGCTAAATATCGCTGACTAAAATGAGCTCACCGGGAGCCAGCGGCAACCGGAGGGGGGGGGAAGAGCCTTGCCAAGAACATATACAGGGTGGAACGAAACGTAGTCCACAATCAAAGCGCCTGCTTAAAACCGTCAGCCCCGCTTCAGACGGGGGAAATTGATTGCTGCGTGAGACCGATCCTCCCTCCCCCCCTGGAAAAGATTTCCCCCGCGCACCATTTCTCGCGTTGAGCGGCGTGTTGGCGAGTAACGGCCTCGTTAGCCTTCACACCGGTCCGTTTACTCGCCTAACGACCGCTTCGCTCGACGTGATACGCCAAATAATTACACGTGACTAAGAGTCTGGCTCGGAAGGTTAACTGGGTCTGAGCAGGCACTGTCTGAAACAAATTTAGCGGGTTTTATTGGAGGTAAAGGCAGTGGGTGCCCTCATCGGGCGCAACGCTAGGTATTTACTGCGATGCTTCAGTCATATGTGATTCCCTGAGGGCTAATGGGTTATAATGGGGAACAGGACAATGCAGAGCAGCAGAAACAGTAGTCATTGCAGTAAGGTATTTGTATGGCTGAGCAATGCTCTTTAGTATTTTGGCATGCTGTGCCTGGTACGCAGGGGGTAAACCCTAACAGAAAGCAGTAAAAAAAAAAAAATGACGCATAAACCTACTGTATTTAATCAGGAGCGGGAGGCAGTCTGCTTCAGTAGAGCTGTGTGTACAAGATTTCATTTTTCACAAACAAATGTAACATTATAAGTGTACCATGGCAACTAACTGCTGCATGCTGTTGGGGGCTTGGGAAGTGGGGTTTGTAGGGTCAGGAGGTGGGATGGGGGTGGTGGTTTGGGGTATTAGAGTGGGTAGGGGGTTGGGGGTTTGTGGGGTTGGGAGGTTGGGTTTGTAGGGTCAGGAGGTGGGATGGGGGGGGTTGAGGTATTGGGGAGGGTAGGGGGTTGGGGTTTGTGGGGTTGAGGGATGGGGGGGTTGAGGTATTGGGGAGGGTAGGGGGTTGGGGTTTGTGGGGTTGTGGGATGGGGGCGGTTGAGGTATTGGGGAGGGTAGGGGGTTGGGGTTTGTAGGGTCAGGAGGTGGGATGGGGGGTTGAGATATTGGGGAGGGTAGACCGTTGGGGTTTGTGTGGTTGTGGGATGGGGGGGGTTGTGGGGTTGGGGTGTAGGGAAGTGGGATAGGGGGGTTTGGGGGGTATTAGAGGGGGTAGGCGGTTGGGAGATTGTGGGGTTGGGCGGGTGACTCAGTTGCCTGTAATCACGCCTAACCCCGAGCGCGGAACATCAAAACCAGTCCTGAGCCCACTGTGCTGTGATAGATCACAGGCATGCATCACGGAGACGCCACAGAAACACGTTATTTATTTATTAAGCATTTCCAAAAGTCCTACATTTTGTCCCGTGTTTGTTTGTGTTCGTACAGTATAGAGGGTATGCACCTCATATGCACATATTCTGTACAACAACTGCTCGATTTAAATGTGCTTCATAACTACTTGCCCACTGTTTATTTACTTATTTGTTTGTTTGTTTGTTTGCTTGTGTTAGCTACCGTGTGCATGTGCTGCCCTTCCAGTGTGCTATCATGTGCATTTTCCAGTTCCCCTGTGATGGACAGCAGATCCTCCACAGTCTGCCTTTGCCATTTGGCACCTCCCCGTCCCACTCTCGTGAGAGAACTGCAGGAGTTAATCTGTACCTTCTTCACTCGCAAGACCACTTACAACTTGTGCTGTTCCAATCTGGCCTACTGCAATGCCTTGCTGGCTGGCTTATCGCCTTGTGCCACCTGGCCTACTGCAAGCCTGGTCTTCAGCCATACCATGTACACTGTCCCTGGCACCCAGTAGCTGCCCGTATTCGATTCAAAACCATTTACATCGAAATGCAAAGCTGAGCGGAACGGCTCCAGTGGTGTTTGCTCACCATGTTAAATATACTTTTCGTAAGTATAAAAGTGGATAAAAGTGTCTGCCAAATTGTAAAATGCTGTGCAATAATCAGTGGTTTTGTGCAGGGGTATTCTCGTCCATGGTCAGATGACAGAGAGGAGCTCTCCGTCTGTTATTTAGGGGACATTGTCCTCCGCACATTTGTGCATCTCTCTGTGAGATTCCTGTCACTCTCTCCTCCTGCCACCTCCCAGAGTTCCCTGCCAGGCCTCGGGGGTTTGGCATCGTCGAAGCCATTCGCCTTGCGAACCCAGTCCAGCAGGACTGGCTCTGAGGATACTTATTTTGTAGCGTGCAAATCTTTAACTCCTCGCCGTGGCTCCAAGAAAGACGCTACAAAATAAGCTACTCGGAAGGGTACCAACTCACCAGAACCTACTCAAATTCATGTGTCAACATGAGACGGAATAGACTGCGGCCTTTCAGTTCTTAGCTCATGCTTCAGTGATAAAACTAATCCTTTAAGGTACCCCTTAAAGGCCTAATCAATGCAGTGGCAGAAATGTGAGGGACATTTACTCCTTACGTAATAAAACCGAGGACCAACAAAACAGGAAAAAAGGGAAGAAATGAGCAGAAGGTTTTGTTTTTATCCGTTAAGCGAGGGAGAAGAAAAACGAGTGCGAGGTGAGGATTAAAGGCCTTTGTTTCTGGCAGCCAGAGCCCTCCTCCGCACCCCCGGGGTCGGACGTTACACTGTACAGGCGCGCTGGGTCTTTTCGGCGGCCCAGCGCTCGCTCCCAAACCGGTTGCACAACAACGCTCGCTCCGACTGATCCAAAACCTCGGGGCTGGACTCCCGGAATCGGGGTGGGACCCCCCCGAGATCGTCAGAGCTCGCTCCAGCAGATCCCCGTGGCTCCGGCGTGGGAGCGGGGCCGCGGGGAGCGGACTCCCGGACGCGGAAAGCGCAGGGTCACGGGGTCGGCCTCGCCAGGGCAGAGGTGGCCCGGCGAGCGCGGGGGAAGCTGGTGCGGACCGAGAACGCGGACGCTCTCTTCGCTGCGCGAGCAGGTGTAAGAGCCCGTGATGTCATGCGATGTTTGGGGAAGCAGTGAGTCATATAATGTACAGTAGTAATGGACCACAGGAGAGAAAAAAATGAAATACCTCGGCCTCTGGTTCATGCTCTGGTTCACTCAGAGCTGTGACGGGTATTGAAGTCGTTCTGAGAAGTTGTCTTTGATACACAGAGGCTCCAGTACTGTTTCATGGACTGAGATTAGGGGGGTCTCAGGAGGGGATACACACAGTGGTCTCTGTCTAACACCCCTGCTCTCTGTCTGATTAATAATGAATTGAGTGTGACATGTGAGGCAACACCTGGACCTTATGTCAGTCTATCTCTGACTGCTATTTATCCTGTGTTTGTGTGTTAAAGCCTGCGTATGTCTGTGAGTGTGTGTCAATGTGTGTGTGTGTGTGTATATACGAGCATGTGTGTGTGTGTGTGTATGTGTGCGTGTGTCTGTGTGTGTGTGTGCGACTGAGTGTGAGAGGGCGTGTGTCAATGTGTGTGTGTGCAAGCATGTGTGTGTGTGTGTGTCAGTGTGTGTGTTTGTGTGTGTAAGTGTGTGGGTGTGTGTGTGTGTGTGTGTGTGTCAGTGCATGAGAGAAAGTTATACTAGTATACAGTATGTTAGTAGGGCAAATAACTGAATTCCAGCACCTTCTCATGTATCCATTCACAGAGAAAAAACAAGCAGACTTCTTATTGCAGGTGGCTTCCCTCCAAAAACCGAAGATTTTAATTTACAGTAACTGTATAGCCATTGTTCCTACAATGAGACATGCAGCTTCAGTGTTATTAGCGCCACAAAATGGTTAGTTTTATTATGCCGCAATCTTCGAGCAATAAAGATCAATTTCTCGCTCCTGAAACCGTTTTCCAGAACAATTTGTCAAAATGGCCGATTCGATTCCTCACTCTTTAAAAGCTCCGCAGTCGAAACCAAATAAAACTCAGAGCTCATGGACTTAAAACGAAAGGCTAAACGAAGACTACTCTATTGTACTTTTCGCATCCATTAAACATGCAGTTAAAATAAAAGGCACTGGATTTCCCCAGGTAACAGGAGGAAAAAGAAAACAAACAAACAAACAAAACAGGTGTGGTAAGCATTATGCCCATGAAATGAGCAGCAGGATGGCAGGGCCACGGCACCTTTCTGGGTAAAAAATGTCGTACCTCCTCTTAAACCTAACGCTGCTCTGTCTGGGTTTCCGCCAGTCTTCCACAGACCTAGTGGACTATCAGACCCGTCTCATCATTCCTTCTGCTGGTTACCTGCTGTAATCTTCTGCACTGGGCTTGGAAAGCCTCTGCACACATTCTACCCCATGCTGTCGCCCGCTGACCCCCCCCCCACCCTCTCAATTTCACACCGAACCCATTGCCCCCCCCCCCCCCCCCCCCAAACCACCCAGGCCCCTTAGTTGGGCCAAAAATGTCCAGGAGGAATTTCCACAATACCTGCACCACACCTCCGTCAGCAGGGAAGAATCCTCTTGGTTTTAGTTAAGATTCCCTAACTGGCCATCCTATGAATGTCAAAATATCGGCACTGTCTTACAGCTGTAACATAATAGATGTGTAGTCTAAGTTTACCCTGGACATATTGGAATACTTAACATACCTGATGCTAATCCTCTAGTCCGTTATTCGTGAGTGAAATAAATTATTCCACATCATGTCACACAGAGAGAGAGAGAGAAGAATCAAGTTTTATTAAATTTTTTTATGATCATGTTTTTTTCCTTACAGATCACCAGGCCTTCCAGATATTCCAAGTTGGGAATTTCAATTCAATTCAATTCAATTCAATTCAAGGAATGTCAATACTGTTATTGTGTTTTGCTTGGATGAGGAAGTGCCCACCCAGACTGACACACAAACAAGCATGAACACACACTATCTCTCTCTCTAAGGCAGTAGCGGTCAGGGACTAGGTACAGGTGTGGCCTCACGTGTCACAATCAGCTCAGTCATACGATGAGGGAGTTAATGGTGTACCCCTCCTGAGACCCACTAATCTCAAGGCATGGAGCAGCAATGGAGCATCTCTCAGGTGGCCCCCATTCTCAGGATTAGGGGACAATAGGGGTCCTCTTCACAGGACAGAGTGATGGGGTGGTGGGGCATGAGGTGCACAGTAAAAAAATCTACTCTTAGAGGGCACATTTTATCCCCCTGGCACCCATAGAAACTCTGTTAGAATGGCATTCATTTACACAACATTTCCTAAGGAACAAAGAACAGAAATTAAGAGGATGAAAGGGAGCAGATGAAGAAGGGGTTTGAGAGAGAAAGAGAGGAAAGAGTGAGGTGAGTGAGATGATATGGGATGGAGGGATGGAGGGAAAGGAAGAGCAGGAGATAGAGAAAGTTCCAGCTGAACTTGAATGCAGAAGCAGAAAGGCATGATGGGAATGTGTAATGGGAAAAACAAAATGGCCGCCAGAATCCTTGCTGTAAAAATAATCATTTTTTTCTCAGAGCTGTTGACAGATTTAAAAGGGACAAAGTGAACAGCAGCACCAGGACTTGATTACTGTAAGAAAACAGCAGTAGAAGAAGTGGGAGAATGGAGTGTCTAAAAGAACATCTTAAAGATTCATTCTGCAGGTGTCCCTCTGCTTTTCCCTTTTCAGATTTTTTTAAATTATCCATGCCATTTTAAACGCTTTTACATTTCATTACCAGATGAGCAGCTGTGTTTTGGCACCGCCGTTAACTCTCCCGCGAGAAGAAGAAGAAAAAAAAAGGAGAAAAAAATTGCAACACTAATTCATGACATCATGTTGGACATATAAATAACTCGCCTGCTGTGAAATTATTCGCTGCGGCCTCACATTTTTCTGGACACCCTTGCCCACAAAAAAGACACTATAGTTTTAACTATGCGTTTAAACTATGTTTATCATCACAGCAAGTTTTTTGGGGGGGGTTTTTTTGCAAAGGTTTCTGCATTTAGCCTCGATTGGCTCAATGCAGTAACGACCACAGTACACAGTGCTCACAGGTGTTGCCTCCCCACGTTATCCCATCGTGTGTTTATGGATTCCCCCTGCTTTGCCCTCTGCATTTTCAGTAGATGGATGAACGGTGTCTCATAAAACGCAATGAACTGGAATGGCACTCATGCTCTGAGCCCACATAATCTCACAGCGCCCCCATGTGGACCCAGCATTTTCATATTGCTGCTGTGCTAACTGTGTGAAGAGTTTATGAAAAAGTGAACTCAGTTTTGATAAACGTAACGAAATGTAAAAAGAAAATAAATATATAATGGTCTACACTTTTTCCGAAATGCTGCTATAAGGTCTGGGTAATGTCACCTTGTCACCAATGTCACCTGACTTAAATGGTTGTAGGGGTCAACACATTAAATGTTTTGACCCTTAAGACAACACAAAGGTTAACTGATAGCTCAAATCTGTATGTGCTGTTGTGGGATTTTAAGATTTACAATGTCTAAATAAAGAGGAATTCAAACTCTAACCTCTGTCACTTGTGGAGCTGTAAATGATGTAAATGCATTTGCATATCCTGCCATTGGACAGTATCATGGCTTATTCTCACAGCTGGATGGAAGCTAGGGGCCTTAGTGCAGTTGCATACGTTAGCAGTTAGCACACACACACACACACACACACACACACACTCACACAGCAGGTAATGTAAGGAGTCTGCAATGACTCATTCCATTTACTCAACTTTATTTATTAGATATTGCATGGATTTTCATCTTTCCAAAACATTTTAGGGGTTCTGAAAAGGCCTACTATGATGGATCAAATGTCTAGGGTTCTTGGAGCGGCCAAAATTCTGATCAAATTATTTCATGGGTAGCTTTTCTTTTTTTTTTCTTTTTTTTTTTTTTTTTTCATTCTAGCTGAAATGGATGGCAGTCATATGTTTCCAACTGCCAAAAGTACACATATACCCCAAAAGCAAGGTGACCTTTGGACCTTTTCGGGGTAAAAGCAATCATGCAACATTAAGACTGCTACTTGTTTTCTTATGCTTATGGTATTGGATAATTGCGATCTAAATGTAATTTTATTTTTTCACCAACTCATTTCCCTATTTTGCTTTCTTTTGTGAAGATGTTGATTTGATCAGGAGCTATGACACTGCTGAGGCATGGGGCTCTTACCAATCGCTTATGTTTACCTCTTCGCTTCCTTTCCTCACTCCAAGCTCCACCTACCTCCTTTCAAGGCAGACATAAAATCTGTATTGAAAATAATGTCAGGATGGTATGGGTGTGGTCTGGACCGCCTCACCACCCCACCTCCCTCCTCAACTCCTCTCATAATGGACCACCCACAAGTAAATTGTATTGGAGAAGTGAGAGGGATATGTTTGGTACAGGGATTAAGAGCTGTACATGAATGTAAAATGTAAAGTCACTCACACTGGAAGATGCCAGTCAGAAAGAGCCCAGTCCAGATTCAAAACCAGGATGTTTTTTGGTGAGACTAAAACATGTATTGGCCATTAGGTCAGGGAATTTATGATGATTTATGATTTTACAATCATTCATAATTCACACAGAGGAAACAGAGACATATATTATATTATATTACACAGTGTACTGGAAATATACTTTTGTATAAAGTTGGAATTATAATGTGGAATACAGGTCAATATTGGGATCATTCACAGAGGGAGTAAATGTTACCTAAATCCGCCATCTCTCGAGGAGAAATTGCAGCATTACAACATTAAAAATCACTCTTCCAGAGTGCATTCGGAGATGGAGAACGCTCTGGAGAACTTGGACATTTTCTTTCCAAAACCCAGGCAGGTCCAGGTCTCAGTGCCATGTGAGGGGTTCCCTGACCGCAACTGAGATGTTTTTACACAGCCTGACTGCACGTGGCTTATATTTCAGCACTTGGATGGACGTATAAGGACTGAACTCAGCTCCTCAGTTCAGTTATGAGCTCAAAATGTGTGTGTATGTGTGTGTAGGGAGGGGGGGGCGGGTGGTCTTGTTTACTGAGGGTGTTGGGTTTCTGTGCATCAAAAGTATTTCATTTTAATGTGTGATTTTGGTCTAGTTCAGTGAGAGCACTGATTTAATATGCTTTAAAACTGTGTCTCATAATTCAGGTTTTGGTTTTTTTAAGCATGTGCATTGTGCGTCTGTGTGTTAAACCTAGGACTCATAATTGGTATGGTTTTAGTCTAGTTTATCACGGGCACTGATTTGCTGTATATTATAAGTATGCATATGAAACCATTCATTATAAGTATCAATAATTAATCTTGTTTAGTGCCTGCACTTTGTTTCTGTGAATTAAATCTGGGTTTCGTAAACAGTATGGTGTTTTGGCCTTGCTTAGCGAGGCCATTGACTGGGTCTCAAATTTAGCATGGCCTTGGTCTTATTTAGCATTGAGCTCAGATTAACTGCACATTAAAGCTGGGTCTCATTATTAGCATGGTTTTGGTCTTTGACACAGACACTAATGTGTATTAAAGCTGGGTCTCATCATTAGCATGGTTTTGGTCTTTAGCACAGACGCTAATGTGTATTAAAGCTGGGTCTCATCATTAGCATGGTTTTGGTCTTTAGCACAGACGCTAATGTGTATTAGAGCTGGTTCTAATCATGAGCTTGGTTTGGTCTTTGGCACCGACACTAATGTGTATTAAAGCTGGATCTCATCATTAGCATGGTTTTGATCTTTAGCACAGACACTAATGTGTATTAAAGCTGGGTCTGATCAGTAGCATGGTTTTGGTCTTTAGCACAGACACTAATGTGTATTAAAGCTGGATCTCATCATTAGCATGGTTTTGGTCTTTAGCACAGACACTAATGTGTATTAAAGCTGGGTCTTATCATTAGCATGGTTTTGGTCTTTAGCACAGACACTAATGTGTATTAAAGCTGGGTCTGATCAGTAGCATGGTTTTGGTCTTTAGCACAGACACTAATGTATATTAAAGCTGGGTCTGATCAGTAGCATGGTTTTGGTCTTTAGCACAGACACTAATGTGTATTAAAGCTGGGTCTCATCATTAGCATGGTTTTGGTCTTTAGCACAGACACTAATGTGTATTAAAGCTGGGTCTCATCATGAGCATGGTTTTGGTCTTTAGCACAGACACTAATGTGTATTAAAGCTGGTTCTAATCATGAGCTTGGTTTGGTCTTTGGCACCGACACTAATGTGTATTAAAGCTGGATCTCATCATTAGCATGGTTTTGATCTTTAGCACAGACACTAATGTGTATTAAAGCTGGATCTCATCATTAGCATGGTTTTGATCTTTGGCACAGACACTAATGTGTATTAAAGCTGGGTCTGATCAGTAGCATGGTTTTGATCTTTAGCACAGATACTAATGTGTATTAAAGCTGGGTCTGATCAGTAGCATGGTTTTGGTCTTTAGCACAGACACTAATGTATATTAAAGCTGGGTCTGATCAATAGCATGGTTTTGGTCTTTAGCAGGGACACTAATGTGTATTAAAGCTGGGTCTTATCATTAGCATGGTTTTGGTCTTTAGCACAGACACTAATGTGTATTAAAGCTGGGTCTGATCAGTAGCATGGTTTTGGTCTTTAGCACAGACACTAATGTGTATTAAAGCTGGGTCTCATTATTAGCATGGTTTTGGTCTTTAGCACAGACACTAATGTGTATTAAAGCTGGGTCTCATCATTAGCATGGTTTTGGTCTTTAGCACAGACACTAATGTGTATTAAAGCTGGGTCTCATCATTAGGATGGTTTTGGTCTTTAGCACAGACACTAATGTGTTTTAAAGCTGGGTCTCATCATTAGCATGGTTTTAGTCTTTGGCACAGACACTAATGTGTACTAAAGCTGGGTCTCATCATTAGCATGGTTTTGGTCTTTAGCACATACACTAATGTGTATTAAAGCTGGGTCTCATCATTAGCATGGTTTTGGTCTTTAGCACAGACACTAATGTGTATTAAAGCTGGGTCTCATCATTAGCATGGTTTTGGTCTTTAGCACAGACACTAATGTGTTTTAAAGCTGGGTCTGATCAGTAGCATGGTTTTGGTCTTTAGCACAGACACTAATGTGTATTAAAGCTGGGTCTCATCAATAGCATGGTTTTGGTCTTTGGCACAGACACTAATGTTTATTAAAGCTGGATCTCACCATTAGCATGGTTTTGATCTTTAGCACAGATACTAATGTGTATTAAAGCTGGGTCTCATCATTAGCATGGTTTTGGTCTTTGGCACAGTTGTTGTTTCTGCACTTGAGAAAGGGTTCCCAGCCATCTGGAGGCAATCGTACAAATACAGTGGGGTCCAAAAGTCTTGTGAAAGACCATTTGTGAAAATGCTTCCATTTTGGTTTCTTTTCTTAACTTAAAACACACTTTTTCTTTACAAATTATATTATTAGCATAACAATTTGATTGAAAAGGTGGATCTGAAAAATGTACATTAATTTGACAATTTCTCCGTATTTGGCATGTCCCCCTTTTGCCTCAATGATAATGTGCACTTGAGCTGTCTTGGACTGAACCTGATGCTCCATGTTATTCCAGCATTATTTGACAATGTTCCAAAGAGCATCTTATAATGTTGCCGAATGCCCAGTTTTTGTCAGTCTTCAAGTGTCCCCATAAATGCTCAGTGGGGTTGCGGTCAGGTGATTCTGCATTGTACAGCACTCATTGCTCTTCTTTGGCCTTCGAGTAGTTCTTGCAAAGCTTTGAAGTAGCTTTGATTTGTTTAAACATTTTCAAAATCCTAAAAGTTTCTGTTCATTTCCAGGATTACGTGGAAAAAAAAAACAATCCCAGGTTTTCAACGTGGCCTCAGACTTTTGGACCCCACTGTGTACCTCCACCGCCACCGTGGAAGCCTTGCTCTTTGTACAGCAGCCATATAAAAACTTGGAGGGGAACCAGCCTTTAATGGGCCCCGGACCTGTGGGCCACAGTAGCCGGGTCGAGCTCGGGCCTGTTCGTCCCAGAGAAACGACAGGGCGCATAAATCAACAGCCTGTTCACACGCTGAAGACACAGAGAGAATAAACAGAAAACAGGCAGACTTACCTGTGGACCGAGAGCGGGGCGCTCCAGGTACTGCACAATGACTTCCCCTGATGCCCAGGCCCAGCCGCCGAAGCACTGGGGACTGCTTCCATGCGCTTGTCATGACATCTGTTGTTCGTTTGGGAATTACATGGTACCGTGCACGACATCATTTGGAACCGGTCAATGACTGTGTGACACATTAAACCACATTATTGATTTGCTTGAGCAGAAGCTCACATGTAGAATGATTTATTATACATGGCATGTGTTTTTTGTGTCTCCAATTTTATTGGCCACATATTTTATTACAGTACCAAAAAAAGGTTTTCATGGTGGCCTGTTTTTTTTTAAATAGCTGTAGCTCTCAGTTGAATTTCAGTTATCCTTGAATAAATGTAACTAATAGATATGGTTGAGAATACTGAGGGACTGAAGCAGAAGGCAATTTCAGACTGCTGTGAGTGAAACTTCCACAAAATAAGCAGTTTCTGAGATACTCAAACCACCCCGTCTAGGAACAACACTCATTCCACAGTCAAAGTCACTTAGATCACATTTCTTCCCCATTCTGACATTTGGTCTGAACAACAGCTGAACCTCTTGACCACGTATGCACGCTTTTATGCATTTACTGGTTGCTGCCACATGATTGGTTGCTTAAATATTTGCATTAACAAGCTGGTGTACAGGTCTACCTAATAATCTGCTCACCGAGTGTATATACAAACAACGACGTAGAAACCTTTAACTTTAGGAAGTAGAGCATAGAAGAGTTTTTATTACTATTAAAAAAATAAAGAAAACAAGCCTGACTTTTACTGTTGGAAGGAGTGAAGCATGAAGACTTTAAAAGTTTATTGGGTCTCCATGATCCTGAGCTCTGATGTGAAGCTTTGCACCTGTTGGCTAATAGGCAAACGTGTCTCCAGCAGACCAGCGCTCCTGGTGTTTTAGCACCTTCCGTTAGACCCCAGGGTGGCCCAGGTGCGCTGTGTCGTTCCTCCTGACGGTTCGCTGGCTGGGTCTGCATCTGTGGCCATCACTGAGCAGTTTTACCTCCGGGACTGAGCAGTTTTACCACCGAGAATGAGCAGTTTTACCTCCGGGAATGAGCAGTTTTACCTCCGGGAATGAGCAGTTTTACCTCCGAAAATGAGCAGTTTTACCTCCAGGAATGAGCAGTTTTACCTCCGAGAATTAACAGTTTTATCCCTGGGAATGAGCAGTTTTACCTCCGGGAATTAGAACTTTTACCTCTGGGAATGAGCAGGGCCTGCAATCGATTTATGATTTATTGGACATGGCTGGAGAGGGGAAGGGAGTTGTGGAGAATTGTTGGGGTGTCAGGGAGGAGGGGTACAGGCCCTACTAATAGCCTGATGTTGTGGAAAATACACCCTCACCACTGATATTTAATGAGAAGCTCTTTTTTTTCTCATGCACCTGTTTGGTGAGAAAGTAAACAATATATTTTTCCAGTCTGTATTTATTTATTTAACTTTTTCTTTTCTTTTTTTTTGCACCAGGCCAACTCATTACTCTCCTGTTAATGCTTCTCCTCATTCTTTCAGTGTTTATAGAGCCAGATGGGGGATATAGAGCCAAGATGGCCTCTTTAACGCAGGGTGTGTGAGGAGAATCTTTCAGTGTTTATAGAGCCAGCTGGTGAATATAGAGCCAAGATGGCCCCTTTAACGCAGGGTGTGTGAGGAGAATATTTCAGTGTTTATAGAGCCAGCTGGGGAATATAGAGCCAAGATGGCCTCTGGACTCTTTAACGCAGGGTGTGTGAGGAGAATCGCCTGGTGTGCCCGGTGTGTGGTGAGATCTTACCATGCTCAGGTTGACTCCTGATTATAAACATGATCCAGTACACTCTGTCTCACACGTGTGATTAACTTTGTGGGGTGATGTTGTTTAGATGCCTCATTTGGGCACACACACACACACACACACACACAGACATGTGTGCACAAGTGCACACACACAAACACACACACATGCACACACACATAGACACACACACAAGCGCACACACATAGAGACACACACACACACACAAACACACACACACATGTGCACACACACATAGACACACATACACACACAGGCGCACACACACACATACACGCATACACACATAGAGACACACACATGCACACACAAACACAGGTGATAATTTACTGTATCACTGCTGATACCTCTCTCAGTCTGGTGACGATGGTGGATGTTTAGGAGAGCTCAGTCTGGTCATGGTGGTGGATGTTTAGGAGAGCTCAGTCTGGTGACGGTGGTGGATGTTTAGGAGAGCTCAGTCTGGTGATGGTGGTGGATGTTTAGGAGAGCCTAGTCTGGTGACGGTGGTGGATGTTTAGGAGAGCTCAGTCTGGTGACGGTGGTGGATGTTTAGGAGAGCTCAGTCTGGTCATGGTGGTGGATGTTTAGGAGAGCTCAGTCTGGTGACGGTGGTGGATGTTTAGGAGAGCTCAGTCTGGTGATGGTGGTGGATGTTTAGGAGAGCTCAGTCTGGTCATGGTGGTGGATGTTTAGGAGAGCTCAGTCTGGTGATGGTGGTGGATGTTTAGGAGAGCTCAGTCTGGTCATGGTGGTGGATGTTTAGGAGAGCTCAGTCTGATGACGGTGGTGGATGTTTAGGAGAGCTCAGTCTGGTCATGGTGGTGGATGTTTAGGAGAGCTCAGTCTGATGACGGTGGTGGATGTTTAGGAGAGCCGAGCGACACTCTCCCAGCTTACCGCACTGCAGACCCCCCGCCCTCTCTCCTTACAGACAGGGGTCATTAAGCACAGTTTTCTGCTGATTGCCCCGCCACGAGAGGCCCGCCTGCAGGAGGACTGCGCAGATTAGGAAACCAGCAGCTGTGCCCGCCTCGGTGGGCTCTCCTGGCCCCTCTGCGTTCCGTTCCCCTGCCCAAAGACCACCCCAGTGACCAGCACAGGTGACCGTAATAACAGCGCCCTCCCACCTGCCTGATGATAATGACAGTCATCAATGCTGTATCTGTTTCGAGTGGCTGACGGAGAGACCCCTAGTGGCCGGAGGCAGTAATGACAATGGAGCCCCGACTGACTGTGAGCACTGCACCACACATTTCCACTGAAGATAACGATTACAATAATGATGATGAAGCACAGATGTCCAGCCTAAGACAGTACAGCCCTGTACAGCCCTGCTCACAAATTCAGTACCATTCAACACAACTTTACTTAACACCCCTCAGAGCTACAGTGTATGGTCCCTGGACAACTGACATAGAGACACAGAGACACACGGACATGGTTGTTTCTACCTATAGAGCAGATGTGTGACAGTAAATATGAATATGAAGCTAATCGTAGCTGGCCCAATACTCCACTGACAATGTAAGCTTTGTAAGGTGGCCCTGGACAAGAGTGCTTGCAAAATTTTTTTTTATTTTTTTTTTAACTATTGGGCTAAGAGCATTTCAGGTTTAACATTGTACATATTGCTGACATTTTAGAATTCATACGTTTGATAGCTGTGGGTTTCATAATACCAACATTCCACATTTAAACGGCAACATATTGCATTTTTCCCCTTAAATTAAATTAATTGGAGAAACACATTTTCTATTTAATTACAGGTTTTGTTGTTATTTTAACAGCAGATCTATCAACATCTGCTGCCCAAATGCAGTAATTATGAGCGTCCTGGTGTGAATCTGAACCTGCTCAGACGGCCAAATGTAACAAAAAGGATGATTGATCCCATGCAACTTTAATTTCATTTAATCAGAAGAAGAATGTCCTTCTTATTAAATAAATTACCTTCTTATTAAAGTGAATGTGCTAGTGTTAATTCTAAAATGGACATTCTGAATGGACATAAGATAAAGTAACATAGCATAGCCTAACATAACAATGATGATAACAGACCTTTCTGCCCAACAGAATTACCACACATATTGTTTTGGTTAGATTTGCTCCTAATTGATGAGTCAGTCGGGCAGGCAGCGTTGTCAGACGGTCACCCCTTAACGGCCTGAGAAAGCTGTCTCGCCGGCTCCTGGTGGAGGATTCGGTGACTGTGGACCGCACCGTCGTGCCACACGCGACAGCAAGCCAGCGAGAAAGCGAGCCAGTGAGCCAAACAGGTGCCTCAGCCACCTCCCGACGGCAGGACGAGGGTTTCGCCGAGGATCAAAGGGCGAGGCGAATATTTCCCTCCAGCACGTGCTAATTTACGGGCCCGTAAAAGAACTTTAGCGCCCCCATTAAAGCGTTTGATAAATCAAAAGCATGTGCACGGTAATGGGCTGCAATAACAGAAGCCCCCTTGGGTGGAAGGGGGGGGGGGGATCTTCTCTTTGTTTACGAGGTCCTGCATTGGGGGGGGGGGGGGGTTTAATGTTGAATCTGTGTGTAAAATGACCGGCCTCAGCATCGGCTGGCAGATGTTATTTACCACATTGTTGGATAAATTCCATGTAGAGTACACGCATGCAGGCCACCTGTACGAGCAGTGAGAGAATCGCACCTTCGGTGTTGCACCCCTCCACGCGACCCCCACACCCCCACAGGTTGTTTTTGCATTTAGAGGAACGTGTGAAGACACCTGCGATCGTTTCACACTCCTTTTCCTTTTTATTCTTTTCGTGTTTTGGACGTGCTTCAGAAAAAGACAAAGCGGCCAGACTCGAACACTGTGTGAATAACTGCTCATCTACATAACAGATTTATCCTCTTACGCTTTCTTTTGGGAAATAACAGACTCCACCTTCACAGGTTTTCAAGGAGGAAATGTACCTTTATTTAATCAGGCACGTCAACTGACGACTCAATTGTCAGTTTCACTGGGGACCTTCGGGAATCGACTCAAAGCAGGAAATGTATGGGACGAGCTAGTCAGATGTAGTCATACTGACGTCCAGATGGAGAGAGGCAGTTTCTGAGGGAATGCCGGGGATTCATGTCCTTACCCTGCTGAAAAAAAAAAGAATCTCAAGCTAGGTTTCACAACAGCTGGTAGCTGGTTGACCAGTTCAGACCAGCTCCCAGCTCGACATGGTTTGACCAGCTCAAGTTATATTTTGAAACAGCTGGTTAACCAGCCACCAGCTCAAACAAACTACCAGTACTAGCTGGATAACCAGCTCATACCCAGCTGGACCAGTTTTATGACCAGCTTGACCATGCTGGTTGACCAGCTCATACCCAGCTAGACCAGCTTTATAACCAGCTTGGCCATGCTGGTTGACCAGCTCATACCCAGCAAGACCAGCTTATGACCAGTTCATACCCAGCTGGACCAGTTTTATGACCAGCTTGGTCATGCTGTTTGACCAGCTCATACCCAGCTAGACCTGCTTTATAACCAGCTCAATTCTCAAGCTGGTGAAGCTTGCATCGCTGGATTTACAGCAGGGTAGTCCTTCAGACAATGCCTTGAGGTAGGTGATTTAATGATAGTACCTTCATGGACACAGAGTCCCCATCACTCTGCTGGGGCACAGGGGTTTATTTGGCCTAAGGATCCATCAATAACTCTAAACTTGGTTTTCCCAGGAGGTCTCCCGTCCACGTGCTAACCAAGCCCAACCCTGCTGTTTGACACAGAAAATGTTAAAGAAGAACATGGCTGCCAGCAAGGAAGAGATTAGAGGGACGTCCCTTATTTCACTGATTAAACGTCTGGAGAAATTATCTCACATTGTAAAAACTGCACATTTGTTGATTCATCCCAAAGTGACCCGCTTTCCAATTTATGGTCCTCATTCTCAGGTTATACAAGGGGAGAACTGAATTGTGCGTGGGGGGCGTGAAGCTAAATTATTGGCCGGGTATTCGTGGAAAAATGCATGTCAACATTATTTCCAGCTGTGACTCTCCATAAGCAGGTGCTGTTGTTGGTGGGTAGGCAATGTATGTTGTTTGTGCATTCAGAAAGAATGCCGCTATATGCACGTAGGATGTGTCCCTAATTAACTCGCCACTCTCTTTAAACAGCAAAGTCTGGAACATACATTTAGTTCCAGGCAAAATGTTGTGATTGTACATATGCTAATAAGGGTTTTGGGCCATTTAAGGAGCTGGATTTTTAACGCAACCAAAGATTTCATGATGCAGAAGTTTGAAGAGGAAGACAGTCAGTTTGATGGAACAATATGTCTTTCTTTTTTGTATCATCAATTGATTTGACCTATTTTGTATTCACATTAACAGATTTGGATTAGCACATCTACACTTACTTACCTGGAAGTTTCACAGTTCTCCTTTTGAATGAAACTTTAACTGCAACTGGACAATTAAATTAAGCTCACAAGGTGATTATTGTATGCTGTTGTGTTTTCTCCAAAGATACCTAAAAAGCACAGTGTCTAATTTCGCTTAACCTTTCCCCCCCCTCCATTATGACATGGATATTGAGCTTCTACTTGTTTATTTAAGGTAAAAAAAACTCTTAAAACTGAGTCTGGACAGAATGTTGGATTAAAAATAAAGAAACAATCCTGCCAAACATTCTACCAGTTTCACATACAGTTTTGTTTTCCAAGTTTCTTGAACGTATTTCTTTTTTTTGATGTTTGTGTTCGTGGTCTCGGGCCCCTTATACTCGCTAACAGCCAGTGTGGACTGGCCTCAAACCATCGGCACAGGAGAGACCCTTACTGTGACATCACCAGATGGCACCTCCACGGCAACGGAATGCATAACAACGGCTAATGCCCTCCGAGTCATGCAATCAGACCTTGAAGCGTAATTCTATTAAGTCAGTCGGCGTACGCCGGCCAGCGTCACAGCGAAGCTAACCGGCCTCCCTCCATTTCGAGGATCGCAGCGGGCGGCCGTGTCTTTAAGTGCTCGGGGAAAACGAGCCGCTGCCCAGAAGTGTCACGACTGCAGAGCCGCGGAGAGGTCTGACAGCCGGCTCGCGGAGGCCCCGCCGATCCCCGCGTTCGTCCACCTCCCTCGCTTTTTTGGCGGGAGGACAGCGGCGCTAACGGTAGCCCAGTGCTGAGCCCTTCCCCCCCCCCGATGGCAGCTGCGACGGGGATAGCCCGGGCGGCGGTTAGCTCTGGCGCGCGGGCGCTAGCTTAAGCACGTACAAAAGGCATTTCCCGCTCGACCGCAAAACTGCGCCGCCCGCAGCCCGCTGCGTACGGTCTGGCCGCGCGGTTAAGGGGAGGCCGGTCCCCGGTCTCCTTCAGGAGCCGGAAACCTAAAAGCTCTCACCTCAGTCCTCAGTTGCCGCGGTGTGAGAAATAATAATCCGCTTAAGCTGGCGATGACAGTTGGCCTATATTAAACCGTTTTTTTCCCCGTTTTATTCCCTGTCGTCCTGGCCTCAAGGTGCTAAAGGCCTGACTCACCACAGAGACCCACATCTGGGTTCAATACAGTGTCCTGGTGAGTTTCTCCATTGTCTCTCCATTGATACAAGGGAAATATTAGTCACTTTTCTGTGTAGAAAACAACTGAGTCCGCTATATCTGCTTACTCCCTTTTGAATACTTCGACGCATCATCATGTCTCAATTTCAAAGGAAAAAAGCACCATCACCAAACTGGCGTGCCGTTGCCATGGGAACATAAAGATCACACACTTATTCGGACACGTTTCCTGAGGGTGACCCCAGGATCACCGCATGACCACAAATCCACTGGTGGCACAAAGCAGCCAATGAATTCCAGAGCAACTGTCTGTAGACTTTCAAAAGACCATATTGCACTCCCAACAGAAGACACTTTGGGTGTAAGGAACGCTGAGCATATATTATATAAGTAATTATTATCCTGTAGACATTACTATAGGGTGTATGAGATTGTTTTTTTGTCATGCAATATACCCAAAATGTATTTCTGCTGTTTTTGTCTGCATAACATCATCGTTTATTATGTTTACAGTTTGAGACTAGACTAAGCAGGGGACAATCCCTGGAATTAATGTAGGGTTAAGGGCCTTCCTGAAGGGCCCAACATCTTATCATGGCTATACAGGGATTGAACCACCAACCTTCCAGGTCCCAGTCACGTACCTTAGTCACTAGGCTACAGGCCACCCGAATATACTGCATATATCAGCCTTAACTGAGTGGCATGCTCTCAATCTAGTCAGACCATCAATCAGCAGGAGAGCTACATTCTCTGACCAATGCAGTGGATTGCTGCACTATACATCCAATCAGGTGGAGCGATGCCTTGTCCAATGGTTCAATAGAGTTGTGGTTTGTTGTCTGGCCGACACAGTAATATTACATTGACATGCACTCCACAGAGACATGCCCATAGATTTCAGCTGAGAGTAGCTTAGGCCCTGTGTTAGTTCTATACTCGCTAGTAACATTGGAAGAAATGAACTGAACAAGCCTCCTATTGCTATACTCAAAATAAGTTTCGTTTTTAATTTCCTTATGACAAGAATACTGTAGAATAGAATTATGCCGTTTTTTCCCTAAAGCAATAATCTGCTGATGATCGTGTGTTCCGTTTTTTCTTCTCCCTTGTAGTGAATTGATCAATTACCTAGGGTGAAACGGAAGCTTTGCGGAGGAGTTCCGATTACACACATCGGGGAGATTAGAGGGGCATTGCTCAGCGCCGTGGCTTGACTTGGCTTTGAGCAGATGAAAAACGGGCCTCCAATCAGCCTGCCCCCTCCGCTTCTGTCAATGGCCAATCAGCTCCTTCTTTCACCGTAATAGATTCAGGCTGTGGCTAGGGTCACGGCGCTCCCCAGGGATACCCTACTGCCTCGTAAACTGTGCGAAAATGTATGTTAATGCTTAAACTCTACCTCTGCACACTGTGTAAAGGCCCCACTCTGCCGACGCTGCCCGCTAATTTATCACACTTTTCTACGCGTCGTGTTGCGTTAACGGCCTTATCGACGGTTTTAAAATGCACCATTAGCGTCGCAGTTGAACGCGTTTCGGAAGCAATGAGCGCAATTACAGTTCAAACAGGAAGCAATGCTAAATTATGCTAGATAATTTTCATGTTTTAGAGATTATGATATATTTGAAATATTTGTTGGCCTACAAAATATAAGTAAAGTATATGACATGAATTGCGCATACAGAGGCACACAGAATTGCTGTAAAGACACACAATATAATATCTATACAAAGGCTACAATGAATGCATGGTATCTGTAACTAATCCAACATGTTTACTGCAATAGTGAAATCAAGTCAGACTTCTAATACATACCAGGAATGTGTTTTGCATTTACTTTACTTCAACCTCTTGATTGTGTATTCAAAGTTTGCTGACTTTGTCAAAAAAATAGATGGACAAAACATTTTTATGAAATTTCACCATTTTCTTATTCAACCAGTTTTTGGTTTTGGTTTACACAGACATGAGTCAGAGGAAGACACTTTAAGTGCAGCGCCACAGGTCTACTTAACCAGCCAGCAGGGGGTGCTGGTGCACGATGAGACGTTGCCATCCGCCCTGACTCAATCTCTCCCTCCCTGGGAGATGCTAGAGCCAATTGTGTGTCATGCTGCAGGGCTATTGGCTGCAGTTGACACTGGAAAAAACAGACTAAATATTGACAAAGAGAAAATATGGAAACTAAAAATATAATTATTTGGTTCACATTTACAAGGCTCTAAAAATGTGAGATACGTGTCATGCAGACGTCAGCCAAAAGCAAGTCAGCTGACTCCAGTGCTATTAATAATGAAAAAAACAAAGACAAGGAAAGTTGTATAATTGCAAGGCAGAAGATATCGGTCAAGCAATAATTATTTTGTAGCAGCAGGGACAGGGCTCTGGCAAGCAGTCTTATCTCGAGAAAGATGGCAAGATATCTCTAAAACGGCTTCTGCAATCCACTAATGACCTGCATCCAAAAACGTCTCTGGTACCAGGCCTGATTATCCAGGGTGATAAGGATTAGAAAATGGCTGCCTTCAGCAGTAGCGCAGTAGAGTCATTTGCTGCTTAGTTAAGGGAAAGAACAACAGTCGATCTCCCCCCAAAACACATCGCCTGCAATCTCCCGATGTTTGCCTAGCTGGTGCGAGTCTGGCGTGGGCTCGGATTTTTCTCCTTTGTTTTTGGAAGGAATAAATAAGTGCTTGTTGGGTTGGCCTTTTATCAGTCCTATTCTGCTTGGAGGATGACCAAGAACAACAAGTTCAGTTGGTTTTTCGGAAACACATTAGTCAACACGCACAGTCCAGTTTCTACGGAAGCAGGCTGCCTGATTACGGAATATGTGTCAATTGCTGATGGGAATCAGACGTGACTGCAGAATCGGCCTTTGATTAAAAATGTCCACTTTCCTATTCATGCGAACAGGTCACTGAAATAGCATACCGTTCACCGACAAAAAAAACTGAAAACGTGATCAGGGATTCAGTTCTAAAGCATGAGAGCATGGGAGTATTTCAGTGCAAGCCTTTTGCCCTTTGATGCATCATCGCAAAAAGATCTCACACTGTACTCTGTAAATATGTCTCTCTGGGTGCCTTTGACACCAATAAATCTCCCTTTCTTTTGTTTTCTGTAGCCATCGGATGCATTAACACTAACCAAATGGGGAATGTGTTGTTTTTTGTGCTTTGTGAAAACGTTTTAACTCCCTGGACCCTGCGCAACAATGCAGTGATGGGGATACTGAGATACAGGAGATGATATATGTGTGTGTGATGTGTGTGTGTGTGCTTGTGTGTGTGTGTGTGTGTGTGTGTGCTTGTGTGTGTGTTTGTGTGTGTGTGTGTTTGTGTGTGTGTGTGTGCTTGTGTGTGTGTGTGCGTGTGTGTGGGTTTGTGTGTATGTGTGTGTTAATGTGTGTGTGTGTGTGTGTTTATATGTGTATGTGTACATGTATGTGCATACATGAGTGTATTGTTGTGTGTTCAGGATAGCTGTAGTGAGCAATCCCAGGCCCAGGCCACGCTGAGATCACAGGGATGAGTCAGAGCTTGGGAGGAACCGCCATCGCCACAGAAATGGCCAGGTCACCGGGGAGGGTGTGGAGAGAGAAGGGGAAACCCTGGTGAGAGAAGGGAAGGAGGGATGAGAGAGAGAGAGAGAGAGAGAGAGAGAGAGCAACATTCATGTTTAATGCTCCCTGGAGAGGACTTGATTCTCCATTGTAGGAGAGGCAGCACAGAGAGGGGGCGGGGCCGAAAGTGAAAGAGAGGAAGGAAGCCATCACTGGAGGGCGGGGGGGGGGTAGGGGGGAGGTAGGGACGACACAGCCTGCCAGATGGAAGTCGTGATGGGGCACGGCGGGGAGGGAGAGGATGGCGCGGAGCCACACGAGGGCACTGACAGACAGAGAGGGGAAGCGCGGCCACCCAGGAGCCCCTCGGAGCGAGAGAGCGAAACTGCAACAGAGCTGCGGCTCTCGCAGCTTCCAGCCATTAAGCCCGGACGTCAAAACCCATTCACGTCAAGACCGCGCTCGGGCCCGCGAAGGCCCACGAGCGCACGGCGCCGCTCGCCCCAGCGCAAGCGGGCCGGGACCGCAGCGCCGGGGGGAATCCGCGGTGTTTATGTGTGGGCGAGTCGTGGGAGTCCGGTCGTGTTCTCCTCGCTCGCTCGAGACCACGTCCCCGGGCCTGCGCGGTTGGCACGCGCGCGGCGTCGCGGCGGTCTGACGGGAAAAGACGCCGGTCGCTCGAGCCGCCCGTTAAAACGGAGGGAAGCGAGTCACGAAACGCCCGACGCGAACGGCACCGCTGACGAGGCGACAGCTCACAGTATGCACACGGCTGTCACCCGCTTCTGTGTTTGAAAAATAAATAAAAATGTATTCAAAGAAATTCACATCACAGCTTACTCGTGTGTTCGGCTTAGCCGTGGCTGGTCCCCAATAGGCAGTCTATCTGTACGTCATTTTCAATGTGGGAGCAATTTTCCGTCTAATTGGACGAATCTCAGAAAAATCCGCCCCTGATTCCCGCTTGGCTTTCGCCGTTATTCCGGCGCATACATCAACACGTTCCGCCAGGGGGTCACGTCAGGGTCACCGGACGACGTTCTCGCTCTGCGGCCAAGCAGTAGATAGAGGCGTGAGGTAAGGCCTTTGTTTAACTCCGTGTTTACGCCGGCCTGCTCTGGCACACAGGCCTCGGTGATGGGAAACCAGTGACTCTCCCAGGTATTGGAGAGGAAACGCATTGATTAGATCACTTCCTGTCACGTGACTTTCACATCTTAGTGTCCAGCTTGGACTCAATTAAAGTTAAGTACTCATTCAAAAATGAAAGCATTCCAAATAGACATAAATCAACATCAAATCTACATGATCTAAAATTAAAGCTTATCTTTGTGTGTCAAATTTCAAATATGAAACAAGGCCTGGAAATAAGAGCTTTTATATTATATAGCGGTTATATTAACAATAGGCAAGACTGAAAGGCATACTGTAAGAGGAACGTCAGCATATTTGCCGTGGAGCTTGCAGGTGAGTCGATCAAAGAGTACACGGCCAAAAACTCTGCTCTAACAACCCAGTTAAAACAAGGAGCGGGGACAGTGACGTGTCGGCTTGACGAAAAGAAGAAGAAACGCGGCCGCCAGGCGTCATCCAATCAGCATCCAGACTCTTCGCCGGGTCGTCCGAATAATGATTCCGCTCAACGGAAAAGAGAGGGAGTGGTGCTGAAGACCAAATGTGGGCTGGTGTGTAGTTCTGGACGCATGCTGCTCTGTGCCAGCGCCCTCGGCCCAGCTAAAAGCAAGCGCAGGCCATTATTCAATCAACTGATTGTGCACAGCACACAAAACGATCGCTGATGGGTGGGCTGCCCTGCCGTTCTTAAGATCTCGAAATCACTGTGGAATTCTCCTTTTTTTGTGTGAAAGTGGACTGAGAAAATCTGGCGCAAACAGACTAATTTACCACCAATTTAGCTCAGGTTTCACTTGGATGTAGCCCAGATACATCCTAATAGGCTAGAATCCTTTCCCTTTTAAACCAAATATCGGTGGGTTTTCACCTGAATGTCTAGTTAGCTAGAAAATCTGTCTATTTTCGGTTGAAAACTGAAAGGTTTCTAAACAATTAGGACATATCCAGGCTACATCCAGGTGAAACCGTAAGTAAATCGGGTTTGTCAAAACGTCTTTGAGTCCAAGGTGTACAGCCCTCTCGTCTTTTGCTCACTGGTAGCGGAAATGTAATGTCAAAATGTTATTTTCAATCCAACTGAAATCCAAAGGCCGATTTGGCCTCAAGTGTGTGGCAATTTGATTTATTTTAGCACATAACTTCATTTTAAGCAAAACCGCACAACATGTTTGTCCCCTTCAGACGACGGTTAACTTGTGATGACAACGCGCAGGTGTCAACCAAAAGCAGTCGGCACGGTCGTGTCTCCGGACGTGACAAAGTGCGAGAGGGGAACATGCGTTTTTATTTATCTCTTCGTTGTCCGTGCGCAGCGTGTGTAAGGGTCGACGCGTCTGCCTCACGCACAGCCGCGGCGCTGCGGTGACTGAAGCGCCGGTTATCCGCTCCCGACACCTAGCAACCACACGGTATCAAAACAAAACTTTAATGCTCGAGACATTCCAATAATGCTGCTGAAACCACATCTGCTCCACAGGGCAAGGCGCTGAAAACACCAGCAATACTTTCCAGCCCCTTGTCTCGGTTTATTATGTTAGTGACGGACGGCAATCAGAGCGAAAATAAAACAACATCAACGCAGGTATGAATTGAAAATCAGTAGGCTTTCTTCTTGTTAATAACTCGGGCCAGATTCTCCATACAAAAAGTACATTTAGTCAAGCTTAATCTGTGAAACCGGCCCCTAAAGTAACTTACACAGTGTGTATTTGGATTTCCAGGATCAGTAGCTTACAGCAAAATAAATGCATAAATAAGTACTAAATTAATTGAAATGGACTATATTTTGACCAGTCTTTTCCAAAACAACAGATACTTTAACTCTCAACATTCAGTGTCAGTAAGGAACACTTAACTGACGTTCGGGTACAGAGTATAGGAACCTGGAACCCACCGAACCTCAGCTCATGCTGCAGCCCAGACAAGCCTCTAACATTAACATTATTTTACACCACTTTTGTAATAACATTCAGATTGACCGACTGACTCAATGACTGTCAAGTTAACTCAGGTATTGTCGATTGTTTGGTGGAACGAATTCATTATTTATTGTTTATTTTATTTGATTGTTTTGGTGATCAAGTTTGTAAAATTGTGACTGAGATTTTTGTTTAGCGTGATATGACTTGGGGGGGGGGGGGGGGATTTTTTTTTTTATATAAGGAAGTTGTTTCTAATTGTTTTGTCTGAATGATATCATGTAGTTTCAGTGAATGCGCATTTGTCTGTACACGTTGTTTTTCCCCGGAATTACCACACAGCTCTCCAGGGAGGTGACATTTGATTGCTAACCGCACAAGCATTTAGGCATTTGATTACATGGTAACGGTTACATGTTGATATTTAATGCTGCCCTACTGAGAATGTTGCGCAACATGTCTGAGATTTTTTCTTCCAGTTCCTCTCTGTGATGTCATAACCCGAGTGCTTGACCTCTGGCTGCCAAGGCAACAAACTGCTTTCCTGTTCATAGACAATTTGTCAGTTCATTCAACACAACAAATGACTACCAGTTCACACTCACAGTCAAATGAGCAAAACACTGTCATGATTTTTTCATCAAAGTGAGGGATGTGCACTTTTAAAATAAAACGAGTCACCCCCTGAATGATTTATCACACATCACAAAAATACTAAATAGGCATTAAAACCATTGTATGAAAAAACACTTGTCTTCTCTCATTTATTCCTTCATTCTTTATAAAAATATTATTAGAAAAAAAAGTTTTTGAACTTGCACATATTTCTCTTCAATTTAAAGAAGCATATGAAAGGCATATGACCGTTGCACCTTGGCAATTGTGCACTGCATGAGATGTGCAAGGCTTTATGTCTCCTTTAAAGTCTGTTCCAGGTGGTTGTTATTGTTCTGATGCATTCCTCACCTTCTGAAAGAGAGTGCATTTAAAATATAATAGGACTCTGGAATGATTGAAGCACTGAGATCATATCATACTACGGGTTAAGTTTAGTTTGGCAACACCACATAATCCTGTGGCAGCTCAGTGGGTTCAATAACATACACAACAACACAAATGACAATGAAAAAGTTTTTTTCTTCAGTGGCTCAATCTGGTCATTCATTTGGAAATGCGTTCAACGGCTTTAAAGTGGAAGTGGAACGCTGCAGGAAAACGTGGCAGGCAGACCTTTAAAGGAGCGCAAATCAGTGGTGGAACAAGGCCATCTAGTGGACAGAGTGATACATGGTTGGCTTTTATAGAGCACCTTGGCCAAAGCGTTGTACAATTGATGCTTCTCATTCACCCGTGCCCACACTAATGGCAGTTGGCTGCCAGGCAAGGCACTAATCATTGGGGGTTAGGTGTCTTGCACAGGGACACACCCACGGCCGGATCGAACCGGTAAACCTCCGAACGCCAGACAACTGCTCTTACCGCCAGAGTTAATGTCGCCCCTAGCAGAGATAATTCATCGGTTGCGCTTATGAATAAGACGAGACAGATTAAAGTAAACGGTGTGCAAGCTGCACTGCAATGTTGTCCGGGACCGCGCGGGTGCGTGTGTGTGCGCGTGCGCCCAAGCACGCGCATGTGTCTGTGTGAGTGTGTGTGATTTATATATTTTATTTCTAAAAAGGTGTGGTCACATTATTACAATCCATATTGCATTACAATGATGCTTTAACTGTAACACACCCACCAACACATAATGCCAGCTTCCTGGTAAGAAATATGTGATGGGGTGGGGCTAATGGGACTCATAAGGCAACTTATCAACTTGTCAATCAAGAAAATGTTTTGTACCTTAAAGGGACAATCAAACTGCAAACATACAAACATGACTACAAATCGGTTTTGCGGTTTATGGATTATGAACCACAAGATAGATATAGAAAATAACCTTCCAATAACTCTCTGTTCCATAAGATTTCTAAAAAATTTTTTGCATAGTGTTCATTTTCTCCTTGAAGATCAGGTGTCTTCCGTTGCCGTTCCCATGCTACATTGAAATGGCAACAAATATAACAATGAGTGCAGTGTATTGTTCTGGAATCCGTTCAGATTTACGTTTCTCAACAGTTTGGCTCCATTCGTATCAGATTTTGCTATACGGACGTCTGACAAAAATATGCAAAATCGGTAGATTTGTGTAATGACAAATCTGTAACTAACATTTAAAAAATCCATTTGGATTCAGTTAAAACTATGCCGATTGTTCATTCCACGCCCAAGATTGCGCCCGACCTGTCACTATATATATATATATATATATATATATATATATATATATATATATATATATATATATGTGTATGTATATATATAATATATTTATTTCAGCCGAATGCGCATCACTATTCTTGCACTACGGCATGAACCTTCCAGGGGAGCGCACATCTGGCCCTACAGAAGCAGGGTATCACACGTTTAAAAAGAAGGCCATTTGACCCCTGATTCATGCTCAATGATCTAGAGGGCCATGTCGGCGGTGAGGGCGTCACGGCCACTGATTGCGCCGGTAGGGAACACCGAAACATGACGAGGCTCGGGTACCCTACGCGCGTAGCCACTCCTGCGCGGCCGATTGCAATAGGCCCGCGTCCTCTCGTCGGGAGCGGGCATCTGTGCGAATACTTTGGCAGCCAGTCGACCTAATCAGTCATGCTCAGCCCTCGTGAAACAATCCACGGCTGAATATTAATGAACCATGAACACTTTGACAGATGTGATCTTGATGTCATTTAGCGTGTCATGGGTACCAAGTTACAAGCCGATATTCAGTAAATAGGTGGGAATGAGACGCAGAATGCGCGGCGATAGCCTATGTCGGGCCCACAGTGTACACAGTATTGGAAACATATGAAGGCACACGGTTGGGGGGAGGGAAACCGGCCACAGTGGAAATGGATAGCTTGTTTTTACCCTGCCTTGAATGTCGGCACTGGCTGTATCACACTGCTGCATTTAAAGCGATGTAGCCATCTCTACTGTCCTGGATTAGGCCTGTTGTTATGTTTTAATTTGTCTATTATAACTGTGCCCTTCTGTAGCTACACGTAAACCACGCTGGAAAAGACAACGTCTGATTCTCCACGAGTGCAAAAAATCCAGTCCCATAAATGTCGCTTTCTCCTCGGAAATCAGAACCAATTGGTCGACCAGTGGAAAACATTACGAAATAACCTGCGTGAATACCGGGCCGGTTGCTATTCCAAGGGCTCATTTTTCAACCCTGCACGTCCACCAGCCCCATAGGCATACCTGAGCCGTCAAGACAGGAACCTCCGGGGAAGAAGCTGTGTGGGGTTTCATCTTTAATTGAAACAGTGCTGGGATTGGATAACCAGTGTCCACTGGGAGAAAATGAGCAGGCGGCCCTCTTGCGCAGCGGTGTTTCCCCGTAACCCCCGAATAAAGGGGATGAAAGGGGTAATGGAACTCCTCAAAAAGTCTCAACAGTGACTGTTTTTTAAAAGTTGGCTGGTTCCTGCTAACTATTTCATATAACTCGCAAAGTAGGCTAGCATGTGGCCTGTTGCTATAATAACAGCGACACAGGTAGGCCTAGCATTGGGGGCGTTGTATTGAAATAGCCTATGTGGAAACGCTACCACGTGGCCTGTTGCTATAATAACAGCGACACAGGTAGGCCTAGCATTGGGGGCGTTGTGTTGAAATAGCCTGTGTGGAAACGCGGGCACTCTGAGGAGCTTTGGAAGCGCGGGGGTTCAGCTCCCGTTGTTGGTGTTTTATATGCGCTTTCAGTGAGCCTTCTCAGATATTGTTCGGATCAGAGGTCTCCAAAGAAGCTCCTTGGGCGGGATAGACGAACCTCAACCCGCCAATTGACATCTCTTCGATTCCACACCATCCTGATCTGCCCACACCCTTTAGTTCTGGTAATCAGTGAGAACAATACAATTGCTGACAATAATAATTTGCAAATACAATAAAGGACTTATCCTGTCATACTGTGATAATAATAATAATAATAATAATAATAATAATAATAATAATAATAACGAAGAAGAATGCAATTACATCCATCAAACATTACACTGTTAATGCATCTCTGGCAATGTGCTTGTTAGAGTGATTAAAGTAACAGGATGTGTAACAATATAGATCACATTTGTTTATCTTCCTTTTAGCACAATGATTGATGACAACCATATAAGTTTATATGGATCCTTATGTACATAACTTGGCAAACAAGGTGGATTTTATGATAATCTTATTCCCTGTAATACACATTTAATGACTGTTATTGGTGACTGCTAGCAAGATAAATGTATATTGTTATTAGCATTGCTGTCATTGCTGTTGCCATATGCCACACATTTGCTCCCTCTAGTTCACTTTCTGTTTTGTAGAACTACAGTAGACAAGTTTAAAGGCATAAATCATGAACAAATACCTATATAATGATTCAGTGTGCTGTGGGGTGATTGTGCATATATCACCGATGAAACGACAGTTTTATGCAAATGATAGAGAGAGAGAGGTGTTTAGTTTGGCTCGTCCCCAGAGAAGGAGAGATTTAAGAAACGCCAGGAGCTCTGTCATGAAACAACAGGCCGCATTCCACGGAAGCTTCAAAAACGGGCACCTGGTCAAAAATCTACTGAGAGAAGACAAAGGTTCATTGATCCGCGGAACCGCGGTGGCCCGCCCTGCGATCACACACACACACACACACACACACACACTGATGTTTACGTATGTTCATGCGAGTTTACGGGCTCCGCGACTCCAGTAAAAGATTATAACGAGCCTTCTGCAGTTTGACGCGCCTGCTGCCAACCTGCCGTGCTTGACTCACTGAAGGGGTTATGTTGTGGCTAGTGTTTTCTAACAAGGAGGTAATGAAACCTGATCATGTTACCGAAACCTGTAATTGCTACAGACATCAGAGCTAACCGTTTCTCCTGGATTTGGCTCGTCTTTTCCTTCTCTGAATACACGTCTGTTTGCGCTCTACGAATATTCATGAGTGATAATTAAATATTCACATTAATTTCACTTTACCATACGTGAGCGCTCACAGACACACAGGGCAGGACTATTTCCTGTCAGTAACGCAGACGTAGTGCTATTGTTATTTGTCTAGGAAGCGCCGCTGAAAGCTGGGTGCCTTGAGGGACATGACAGTTTTACGGTCGCTTTGACGGAGTTTTTTTTACGCAGGGCATTCCTACCGCTGTTTTGATCCGTGTCTTGGCGAACATAACCGAGATGAACTGTTGAACTGAGACTGAGAGAAGACGACCTCAATGGATTTTGTGGGCAGGTCAGATGGATGAAAGGTGGCACACAGGAACCCAGCAAAGCGGGAAGTTTACTTATAATTAGGCTAACTGTCTTTCATTGTTTAATGCGATTTTCATTATTTTACGTTGTCTTTTTGCATTTCGTGTTTTACCTTAGTTCAATCCAGCACCAACACTCACCGCGCACTTTATTAGGTACACCTACTTATTCATGCAATTATCTAATCAGCCAATTGTGTGGCAGCAGTGCAATGTATACAATCATGTAGATACGGGTCAGGAGCTTCAGTTAATGTTCACATCAACCATCAGAATGGGGAAGAAATGTGATCTCAAAAATGTGCTCGGTGAGTGTATGAATAATGACTGATGTTTTTGGAGTGTACAAGCATTATTATTATTATTATTATTATTATTACTATTATTATTATTCATAATAATAATAATTATTATTATTATTATTTGTAGTAGTAGTAGTAGTGTATTGTGTAGCCTATAACCTCTTATTAAGATAGTGACACTTCTTGCGCCCAACAGTCATTCAGTCAGATGCTTTAAAAATACAGGCAAATTTATTCTTTCAGCACCTCGAGCATTGTGAAATATGACTGTGTATGCAGGCATATTTCAGAAGCAGAGTCCTTTTAAACCTCGGGTGTGGCCACTGGGTGAACTTCACTTCACCGGTCACCGTCTTTAACCTAATTATGAGGTTAAAACTCAGCATTTCAGATCACACACTAGAGATCCATACAAGTCTGCCAGGATTGTGATTAGCTTGTGTGCTCTCCCTCCCACAAGGATGAAGTATCACTCAGGAGGATTCAAAGCAAGTTAGGGCTAATGGGCATTTTTTTACAGCTGCACTGAGCCAAACATCCCATAATAGACAGAAACATGAGTCGGTCTCCATGACGGTAAGCAAGCTTAGTCTCATACATGTACACCTCTCCCATCCTTAGCCATGTTCTCCAATGAAGCATGTATCTTGTTCCAAGTATTAACACTGCGAAATCACAAGGGGGTGCTGCTCTGGAAAATCGTGAGCTGAACTGGTAACCCAGGTGTTTGGGTTCTTCCTGGATCCCCTCCGATACTTCAGCCCCCATTGAGAGTCAGAAATAAACAGCGTCGGTTGCCAGACAAAACATACAGACCCACAGACACACACACACACACACACACAACATTTTGGATGACGGAATGCATCATTACTTACACAGGCAGAGAAATGTGAGTGTAGGTCATTGGCCAAATGTTTACCTCAGAGATTAATGTTATATTGGAGGCCAGGCCTCGCAGTGCCAATAGCTAATGAAGGCGCAGAAGTCATTCAGCGCTAGGACATTTATCCTGATCTATTGAAAGAGCGAAATTATTAAATATATATTTCAGGGGCCTAGTGGGTAATCAAGCTTCTTACAATGCAAAGTGCCTGTAAATCGCTGTACTGCACCATATGCTGTTGCCACGGGAATATCAGATGCAGAAACCTAAAAAAGTCCGTTTCCACAGTGGACACGGTGTTAACAGGAGGGCAGTGTTCAAGGCATGACTGTATCTGCTCATAGAGGTGGGCTTGCAGTGCTGTATTCTGCATTACATTGCAGTAATTTAGCTGACACCATTATCCAAGGCAACTGGTTGATTAGACAAAGCAGGGGACAATCCCCCCTGGAGCAATGTGGGGTTAAGGGCCTTGCTCAGGGGCCTTACAGCCGTGTGGATCTTATTGTGGCTACACCGGGGCTTGAACCGCCGACCTTCCGGTTCAGGAGTCCCAGAGTTTCCCACACACCCGGCATCGGCCCCACCGAACGCACCAGACCGCGCTGTCCAGTTACACTCCTCCAGTCGCCATGGAAACATAACAAGGCCGACTGTGCCCCCTTAGAGAAGCCAAAACCCCCCACGCCCACCCCCACCGTCCAATCCAAAAACATCTTGGGCTAATACTGATTTCTCAAAGCGGCGGGCTTCTTGGGGCAGAATATGCACAGCTTCTATTAAAAGCTACATGCACTTTGATTTCGATGTGGGCAATTTAACAAGCTCCCCATAAACACGTTCTTTTCTTTCACTGCAAAAGGTTGTCTGTATTCTTTTTTAAATTACTTGGAAAGTACTTTAAAAGTACAGAAAGAAAAGCAGTACAAAACCCGCGCACATGTAGCGCAGCTGCCACGGGTCAGAGTGAATTAGCCCTGGGCCTTCAGACGATACTGTGTGCTGCATGCCAAGCAATCAGGCTCCTTTAGCAGAACGGCTACCTGACCTGCTCCACACCGCACACTCCCGTTCCTCTGGCCCTAAACCATCAGCTCTGTGACCTGAGCATTACACACCAAATACACCTTTACAATGCAGTCATTCACTCCCTGCCTGAAAGCAAATATCTGTGTGTGTGTGTGTGTGTGTGTGCGCGTGTGTGTTTCTACTGGGAATTGAGTATTGTTCCTTCCTTGTTCCTTCTAGCTCCCTTTGGCAAAGAGCACTGGCAAATATTCCTTCTTTACCATGTCCAAAGTGACCCCCAAGCTTAGCTGCAGCAAGTGCTCAAAGTGAGTCCCGGTCTGGTGGTCTGGTGGTCTGTTGATTCTGGTCAGCGCTAACGCACTGTGAACCTTTGGGGATAGGGGCGGTGGAGAGGCGTTCTCCAGTCTTTGGTTACTCGGCTGGCAAATATGATGTTTTTCTAACCTTTGAGTGTTTATGAAATACCTTCAGGCACTACAGTTCCTGCTTCATTTATTCCAACTCTACTTATTTTCCCTGGATTATTGCCCCAGATATATTAATAGCCATTTTAATCAGAAGCATGGCACTAGCATTCACAATCCCAGGCACTGGGACAGTTCCGCATATGGTTGTGGGGGGAGGGGGGGTAAACTAATACTGCACACAAGGAGAAAAAAACTAAACAACAAGTATGAATACAGGGTTGCACAGATGGTTTTGTTTAATGTAATGGAACTCATTTCAGTGATCAAATCAATTATGCAATGTCAAAGCCAGGTCCTGGAAGCAAGAGGGCAGCCAGTCTGATGAACATCAAATATCAGTTCTGTTACCTGGCAACCGGTGTGGAGTTGTTGTCATGGTGACTGCACTCAGAGACATTTTTCAGGGCACTTGAGAACGCCATTTCACTGTCCGTTCCTTCTTTTCCATTACGCGGACCATACCTATGGCATCTCTATGGATTTACACTGAACAATAATGTGATTTTTTCATCATTGGCCAGAAGGAAATTTCATTTATTCATATTTATTTATTCATGAAACAAACACTTAAATGTTTGAGTTTTGTTTGCAAACGTTCATCAGAGTTTCTCTTGTAATAAAGGCATTTCTACACAAGTGTGGATAGACGGACGGACGGAAAGGCATGGATGGAAAGACGTGCACTGAGACATGCAGACACACCTTTTTTATTTCTTAGTTCATTTACTCGGCTAGAACCCTCCGCCAAAAAAACCTTCTATTTTTGTTTTGAGATTTTTACACATTGCCCCACTCCAACATATTTTCCCTTTTTCCCTAGATTATTTTAGAATCTTTTACACATGTTTATGTTACAGCCCATTATGTTACAGAAATATTCCTTCTGCATTAGTTTGTTTATACCGTATAAAGTGATGACATAAGTCTGAAGAGAGATTTCTGAAAACCCCTCTGTGTCCCTCCCTTACATCATCCCCTGCAGACTGACACACAGAGAGGTCTTTGCCTCTTCTGTCTTAAATGGGTGGTTCACCCAAAATTAAGGACCTCAATGAGCTCAATTGTGCTGCCAGAAATTAGCCTCGGAAAAACTCAACAGCAATGTCTCTTTCCAAATATAATGACAAGGTTACTCGCAAAACATCCATAGACTTTGTTGGGCATGGTTTAGTCTAAAAAGTTTGCCAAAGTCTCAGCCAAAGCACAACAGTACTCTGGGGTGCAGTGTCAACATTGCTAAAACAATGTTGTAAAGCAACACCAACACTGACTGTGTGTCAGATTGAGCTGCAGTGGATGTATAGAAAACTATCTAAATAGGACAGGTAGCACTACTGGTAAGTGGAAGCATGGCTTTATTTCACTTTTGGGTGAACTGCCCCTTTAAACAAATGCTCTATTCTGTCAACTGGCTCTCCCCTCCATTCCCCTTTTAGTGCAGATGAAAGGATTCTTATGCTTGGCATTAATGCGTCTTAATGAAAATCACATTAATGCTGCCACTGCAAGAACCTGAGCTCCATTCTCGAAACCATTTTTTTTTTTTTTTTTTAATGATCAAAAGTACAAATGCACAAATACAGGCCATATGCACGCATACACAGACACACAGTCAGTGTAGTCACACACATACGCTCTGCAGTAAAATTAACTTCATTTTTGTCAGCAACTCTCCCCTTCCACAATTCAAACTCTTCATTTCAGTGTTCCGTTTCAGCCAAAGAAATAAAGAAATAACAGAACCCCCCCCCCTCCCTCACTGCCCCCTTCTGGATGGCAGCTGCTTGGCCAGGAGAGCAGGGGTAAGAGGTTCAAGATTACGGAGCGGGAACTTACTCCGAGTACCTGACCATGTTCAGGATGAGCTAAATTCTCCAAACTGTTGTATAAACAGAAATGTTTGGTTTTAGTGTAACATTAGTGCGGAGGCTGGCAATCTCACACCTTTACTCAACACTGGGCATGCACTTTGTTGTACGTCGCTCTGGATAAGAGCGTCTGCCAAATGCCAATATTGTAATGTAATGTAACACAGAGCATATTGTTATAGATTTTTTTAAATGTTATTTACATTTATGGTCACATTAGTATGATCATTTTTAAGGTTGACTATGTTGCATCTCTCAGATTAACAAGCATTATGATGTACAATGCTGTTTGTTTATCTGAGAAGCTTTTTTTCCCATTGTGATTATAATCAATTTCAGATTGTCTTTTTTTCTCTTTGTATAAACATCTGAGAGCAAAACAATTGGCAATAGAACATGAAACATGGTCTGGCTACACAGAGTGGGTGATCACTGCAAAAAAAAAAAAAAAAAAAGGTCATAAACTATAAAGTACAAACATGTGGTGGTAATACACACACTAGTTGGGTGACTTAGACAGCAATAAACCAAGAATATCCACAGGTACCATGGGTGGCACCACAATGCCAGCCTCTTCACCTGCTAGGAATCTCAGAGTGATACTGGACGACAAACCGTCCATCTCATACAATACAGTTGTATCTGTATTACTTAGAGTAACACTGATGCTCTCCACTTCTGTACATTTCCCTGGATAAGAGCAAAGTAACTTCTCTTACGACTGCATGGCTTTCCGCTAAGGAGCGGGGCGTGAGGGACCTGTATTTCTGACGTGTTCAGGCCTTTTCACTTAAACGTATTGTTAAGCCGTGTCATCTCCATAACGTGAACACAGCTAGTAGAAACCATTGTTGCGTTAGTACCACATAGGTAGCTAGACATACAACTACGGCTGAACACATACCTGTGGATACCAATACCATACCAATTCTAAGTTCTCACACTTGTATGCAGCCATAAGCGGAGCAACCATTGTCCATTTGACATGTTTTAAAACGGGAACTGGCTCAGCGTTTTTCAAGCTTTAGCAACATGGAAGATAATAGCCTCACTTTAACCTCCCTTCCTCCAATTTAATGGTACATTTGTAACCAGAATAAGAAAAAAAAACTTAAATGACCATATCAACATGGATCATGCTCTTGAGTTTTTCGAAAATATTTATCATCCATTTATATATATATATTTTCAAGTGCGGAAACTAGCAAGAAAGGGCACTTTGTTTATATGTGCCTGTTGTTGACGTCACTCACGTCGCTTAAATAATACGTCTTATGCAGCCTTATTTCTTATTGGTTAATGTGCCTTGGAGTTCTTTAGCGGAAACGGTGCAGTGCACGTGGGATTTGTGTGTAAAGTCGAAGTCGTGATGGGGAAGAGAAGGCAGAAAAGTAACATTTTTAGTAATTTAACTAAAAAACAGAAGAAACATCTGAAAGAATTCGGAGAGCAGCACCCTTTCCATGACAAGTAAGTACGGAACTGATAAGCAGTTTTCAGTAGCACAGATCCATAAATTGCATTGCTGACAAGCTAGCCAGATAGCTGGTTACCTTTAGATAACCTAATAAGTTAGCTGGCAAATGGACATTTCATGAGCTAAAATAATATAACTGTGTTGTTAGTTACGCGGACGCTTTGTTTTAAATGTGTTTAATGTTTGCTTAGCTTTTTAACATTTTGTTATGTCCTTTAGCGTCAATGAAAAGCCCGAGAAGACACAGATTGTGAATTTGGTGAGCGCTGCAGTTTATTCACCTTGCTAGATTTCTGCTAATCTTAATTCAACTCCTACAGGGAGTATTTTGCTTTGATTCGGTGACACTCCATGTTGGCTTGCAAACGTTAAACGCTGTGGTTGATCATTTTACATTTACCTTTTAGTCATTTGGCAGACGCTTTTGTAATCCAAAGCGACGCACAAGTGCATAGGTTCTTCCACAGGTTGAAAGCATGAAATCAATCCATAACTAGTTAAATACGCACTATTTAAATACGCTGAATCATTTACTTGATAACTCGCTAATATCATGCTAATATAGTTGCACATCGCTAGTATTCGTTCAGTTTTTCATTCGTATTTGTATGAAGAAGCTTTTCTATTTGTATCGCTTTATCGACATGTGCATGACTAGCGTCAGCTGCTAACCTTAAAGCAAGCAGTGTCATAACGCTGGCATGGCTATAACGATAGCATATACATGCACAGTCGTTATTGTGCTAACTAGCAAGGTTGCTCCCTGACCACCAGCGCGACAGCCCGGAGCAGTCCAGCGCTGAGAGTGACACGGAGAGCGAACCAGAACGCGAGTCCGCCTACCAGAAGCTTCTGTCAACGCTGAGCCAGCCTGCTGCAGAGGAGGAGAGCGAAGATGAAGATGAAGAAAGTGACAGTGAGGCAGAAGGGCAGCTCGAGGAGGACGGTGAGGGGTCTTATGCAGAGTCTCTCGATGTGTCTCTCTTGTCTTTAAATGTAGCCGTAGCAGGGTCGTGTGCTGGAAGTTAGCATCCTAATACAACTGACGTTTTCTCTCCTCCGGTTTCTACAGAAGAAGGCGCGAGTGACAGTGGCGAGGAGGATGACGACGATGATGAAGCTGTAGATGAAGCACCCAGAGAGCAAGAAGGAGAGGATGCAGAGGAGGAAAAGGAGGGAGAGGAAGAGGAAGAGGAAGAGGGTGCGGCTGAGGGGGATGATGTCAAAGTGGCTGAGGAGTTCACGGACAAAGAGCACGAGTCCCAGTTCAGCCTGGAGACTAACTTCCAAGAGGAGGAGGAGCAGGAGGGGGAGCCAGAGGCTCTGGAGGCCCCACTACTGCAGGGTGACACCCAGGGTAAGCGGCAGTTTCCTGGGACACTGGCACCCTAGCGCAGCGAGCTGTGGTCTTTTCACGCAATCACGCCGCTGTCGCTGTAGCGTGTGAAGAAGTATAATTGCTTTAGAACAGGGCTGGCCAATCCCATTCATGGACATACTGTAGGTTTTTTGAACTAATTGGCAGCTCAACGAGATCTCTAGCTGTTACAAGAGGTGTGCTGTGTTAGGGTTGGAATGAAAACCTACAGGACACTTATTACATCATGATTACGTGTCATTACTTTATATTACTGCTATTTAGCAGATTCTCTGAGTGACTTGCACAGCTTTTTAGCATTTTTACAGTGTCAATGTTTCACAGCGGGATGTACCAATACTGTTCAGGTCAACTACCTTGCTCAATGTTACAATTCAAGCCCTGTTTTCTGCCGATTACACTACAGTGCACTCCAGGAATAGGAGCCCTGTTTTAGAAAGTTTACTGTTCTCTCTCTGTGTGCATAGACGCCTTCTGATCTGATGGGTCCTGATCCTGTGTGTGAGTGTGTGAGTGTGTGTGTGTGAGTCCAGGAATAGGAGCCCTGCTTGAGAAAGTTTACTGTTCTCACTCTGTGTGCACAGACCCCTTCATGCAGCACCTGGAAACGGAGCTGAGTGAAGAGGAAGTGAAGCAAACACAAACTGGGAGCAGAACCAGGACCCAGACCAGGGTACGGAATAGCAGTTACTTTAATAGCTATGAGTGCCGTTTCCACCAGAGGCACCAGAAGCAGGTCCACAGAATCACCTCAGGACTCACTGACTTCCTGAACATGTCAATTCCATGATGTTTATAAAGATAGTAATAGGTTTTTGTCTTGTGCTGTGGCCGATGCTACATTAAACTGTGTCCAATATGGGACAATGTGTGGCTATGGCTGTAAGCGTCTCCTACCTGCTGGACATAGTCGTGTTGCAGTTTTGCTAGCCCTCAACGCATTTCAATATCTGAATGTATCTGGAAGTAGCAGCACATTTGTTCTAATGGTTATTTTACTTACAAATGGTGAATGGTATATGGTTGGCATTTATATAGCGCCTTTATCCAAAGCGCTGTACAATTGATGCTTCTCATTCACCCATTCATACATACACTCACACACCAACGGCGATTGCCTGCCATGCAAGGTACCAACCAGCTCGTCAGGAGCATTTGGGGGTTAGGTGTCTTGCTCAAGAACACACCCAGGGTGGGATTCGAACCGGCAACCCTCCGACTGCCAGACGACTGCTCTTACCACCTGAGCCATTACAAAATATAAAGTCAGGTTTATATATAAAGTCAGTCAGAAAGTGAGGTCCTTAATTTTCCAGATGGATCTGTCCAGGTTCAATAGCGAAGGCTTTAATGGCATAATGCAATCTGTTAAAGTTCAGTAGTGAAGGTTTTAATGTCATGGTGTACCTTTTGAAGTTTAATAGTGAAGTTCTTTCAGTGTCATAATGGCTCTGTTGAAGTCATTTGTCATGACAGGTCTGTTGTAGTTCAGTAGCAGTGAAGGCATTGATGTCATGACAGAGCTGTTGTAGTTCAGTAGCAGTGAAGGCTTTAATGTCATGACAGAGCTGTTGTAGTTCAGTATCAGTGAAGGCATTGATGTCATGACAGCTGTTGTAGTTCAGTAGCAGCAGTGAAGGCTTTAATGTCATGACAGAGCTGTTGTAGTTCAGTAGCAGTGAAGGCATTAATGTCTTGTTGAAACTAAGTTCTGATCCCCGGGTGCTTATCCTCTGCCCCGCCCCACAGTGGCCTAAATTGGGGTCCCTGGTGTTCACCTCCACCGTGGAGCGATTCAGCTCCCTGAGCAAGGAGGATGGCAGGAGCCAGCCCCACCTCCACAAGGCCCTGGAGGCCACCTGGCCTGCCGTGAACAGGCCCTCCCTCCCCCAGGGGGCGCCAGAGGACGTGAGTCCGCTGCAGCAGGAGCTGCTGGGTCTGATGGGCTCCTACCGGGACGTGTACTTCCCGGAGAGCTCGCCTCTGGTGGAGGCGCCTCAGGTGCGCAGCGCCTACTGCCTGCACGCCCTCAACCACGTCATGAAGGCCAACTCCCGCGTCCTGGCCCACAACACCCAGCTGAGGGAGCGCAAGGCCGGCGACGACCACCAGGAGGAGCTGCGGGACCAGGGCCTGACTCGGCCCAAGGTGAGCGCCCATGAATGAAGCAGCCACACGGGCTCATAGAGTTCTTCTGTGCTGCTGGCTAGTGTGAGTGTGAGCACGTGTGTGTGACCTCCTCTGCTCTCCCCACCGGTCTTGATCCTGTGTGTGTGTGTGCGAGTGTGTGTGCGAGTGTGTGTGCGAGTGTGTGTGCGAGTGTGTGTGTGACCTCCTCTGCTCTCCCCACAGGTCCTGATCCTGCTCCCTGCTCTGAGTGTGAGCCCCCCCTGCTCTCCCCACAGGTCCTGATCCTGCTCCCTGCTCTGATTGTGAGCCCCTCTGCTCTCCCCACAGGTCCTGATCCTGCTCCCTGCTCTGAGTGTGAGCCCCTCTGCTGTCCCCACAGGTCCTGATCCTGCTCCCTGCTCTGAGTGTGAGCCCCTCTGCTGTCCCCACAGGTCCTGATCCTGCTCCCTGCTCTGAGTGTGAGCCCCTCTGCTCTCCCCACAGGTCCTGATCCTGCTCCCTGCTCTGAGTGTGAGCCCCTCTGCTCTCCCCACAGGTCCTGATCCTGCTCCCTGCTCTGAGTGTGAGCCCCTCTGCTCTCCCCACAGGTCCTGATCCTGCTCCCTGCTCTGAGTGTGAGCCCTCTGCTCTCCCCACAGGTCCTGATCCTGCTCCCGTTCCGGGACTGCGCCCTGCGGGTGGTGCACATGCTCGTCAGCCTCCTGGAGTCCCGCGGCCGCAAGATGGACGTCAGCAACAAGAAGAGGTTCAAGGACGAGTTCGGAGAAGAGTCGGAGGACAGGCCGCCCAACCTCTCCAGGCCTGAGGACTACCACGCCACCTTCTCCGGCAACGTGGACGACCACTTCAGGATAGGTCAGACAGAGACCCCTTTTTAAATGAACAATGTCGTCTTTATTGGGTTTTCCCATGCCAACATGGCTCTGCTGCTTCTTTTCCATAATACATCCCACGCACTTTTCAAGTCAAGATGACACTTGCTTATAATCACCAGTAGTCGTTGTTACATCAGCTTTAGAATGTGATGTATTTGTTATCTTACACCTTACATTACACATGCTTATAATCACCAGTAGTCGTTGTTACATCAGCTTTAGAATGTGATGTATTTGTTATCTTACACCTTACATTACACATGCTTATAATCACCAGTAGTCGTTGTTACATCAGCTTTAGAATGTGATGTATTTGTTATCTTACACCTTACATTACACATGCTTATAATCACCAGTAGTCGTTGTTACATCAGCTTTAGAATGTGATGTATTTGTTATCTTACACCTTACATTACACATGCTTATAATCACCAGTAGTCGTTGTTACATCAGCTTTAGAATGTGATGTATTTGTTATCTTACACCTTACGGGGTTAAATGAAGCTTCTCAAAAATAGTTGTCCCACTATCTCTCTGGTGTTTGTTCTCCTTGAAGTGCATAAATACTGACATGGTCCTCATATATGACCAATTACTGGCTTGAAAGAAGGCATTTTATTTTTATTTTTTATTTTTTTACATTACATTACAAAGCATTTAGCAGACGATCTTATCCAGAGCGACGTACAATGAAGTGCAGATCGAACACAGGAACAAGTGTGAAGAGGACCCGAGAGGACAGTACGGTTCTGAGTCCTAGTGTGACCATACAGATACAATTGGAACCCTTAAAGAATACATCAACTTACGAACTAGCATACCACAGTTGGCAGCAAGAATACCTTGAGTACAACAATACAATATCAGCTTAACTGCTGAGTCTGTTTGTTAACTTTCTTTTGGTAATGGAGTTTTCCTCCTTTGTAAGTCATACATTTTAAGTTGCTCTTCCATTGTACGTCACTCAATAAGATTTTCCGCTAAATTAACGCAGAGTAATATATCACAAAATGTTCTCATAATTACTTAAGTCATTACTTCAGAGTGTTGTCAATGGAATAACATTGCCACTCTTTTGTGGTAGCTGGGATCCTACCTGAAGGACACTGATCTCATTAAGCTTTTGTACAATGTTAATGTCCATCATGTTGACGTTGAACAGTGTCTTCCGCCCCTTCTGCCCAAATGTGCCCTCCTGCCCCGCCCACGCAGGCGTGTCCATACTCCGGAGGAGCGTCCGCCTGTACTCCCCCTTCTACTCCTCTGACATCATCATCGCCTCGCCGCTGGGCCTGCGCACCATGCTGGGCACGGAGGGCGAGTCCGCGCGCGACTTCGACTTCCTCTCCTCCATCCAGCTCCTGGTGGTGGACCAGGCCGACGTCTTCCTCATGCAGAACTGGGAGCACGTGCTGGTAGGGCCCTCGTCTTCCTCGCCTGTCGATAAATCCTGTGGCAGGGCTGCCCAATCATGTTTCACGGAGGTCTGCCGCCCTGTAGGATTTCGCTCCGAATCTGACAAAGCTCACCTCAGTCTTCAGTTGGGGCAGGGCTGCCCGATCATGTTTACGGAGGTCTACCATCCTGTAGGTTTTCTCTTCGACCCTAACAAAGCACTCATCATTCAACAGCTAAATATATTGTTGAGGTGCTAATTAGTGAAATCACTAATGTGCACACATTGGGGTTGAAATGAAAGCTTACAGGATCTCCAGGAACAGAGTTGGCCTGGCCTTTTCTTCACTGACCAGATGGTCAAGCACCTGAATTCCTTTGGTCTGTTCTGCTTGCTGACTACAAAAGGCGTCATGTTGCTGTTCAGAATTGCCACAGTGTTGTGCATGACTACACCCCTTCATTATTAATACGATTTGTCCGTTCGAAAGGGAAGGAGTGAGAGAATTCACTGTTAAGAATAGGATATCTCTGAGTGTCTGTTGGGTCTGTAGATCTGTGTGTCATATGACCTTTTTCTCGGCACGAAAGTAGACAGGAATGGAAGTGTTTTGGGGTTTTGTTGTCATAACGGCACAGCTTTACCCACAATCCACGTCTCTGTTTTCTTCAGCATGTGATGAAGCATCTGAACCTGCAGCCGCTGGACTCTCACGGAGTGGACTTTTCCAGGGTGCGCATGTGGAACCTCAATAACTGGGCGCAGTGCTACCGCCAAACCCTGGTGTTCAGCGCCATCCAGGACCCCCAGATCAACAACATCCTGTCCAAGCACTGCTTCAACTACAGGGGCCAGGTTAGCCTGCACCTCCCTGTGCCAACCCAACAGCCGTTCCAAATGCTGAGTGTTTGACGAAGCACCAGTGAAATGGTCTTTTTGGGCTATTTTTATCCCCAATATTTCATACCTCAGACCTTCAAAATGGCTGTGTTTCAGTTGTCAAATTGTGACCTATTGTCAACATCTAATACCACATCTTAATGCTGTGATATTGTTTATTTTTCAGGTTGCTGTGAAGAATTTGCCTAAAACGGGGTCTATCTGCCAGGTTGTGGTGCAGCTGCCTCACGTCTTCCAGAGGTTCAGTTCTGACAGCTTCATGGATCAGGACGCCAGGTAACAGCAATCTGTAGTTCTGAGTCATGGACACTAGAGGGCCCCGTTCTTCATTCAAGGAAAAGGCCTTATCGCAAATGTCTGGTACATTTTGTCTTTTCTCCTATTAAATGCGATTTCGGCAAGTATTAACTATTTCCACACGTACTGTATACGTTATATGATCTTGGGAAGTGTGCGAAAATGTGTTTTCATGACATGTATGCATTAGGTGTTAAACCGAACACATGCTCTGGCTTTACCAGCCATAAAACGTTCTGCCGCTGTGAATGTGTATGAGGGAGTGTGAGCGGGAGTGTGAGCGGGAGTGTGAGCGGGAGTGTGAGCGGGAGTGTGAGCGGGAGTGTGAGCGGGAGTGTGAGCGAGTGACTGACAGAGAGAGCGAGAGAGAGAGACTGACAGAGGGAGAGAGAGACTCAGAGGTGGCCGTCTCTCTGCAGGTTCCAGTTCTTCGTGGATAAGGTGCTGCCTCAGTACCGAGACGCGGTCATGTCCCACACGCTGATCTACGTCCCGTCGTACTTCGACTACGTGCGCCTGCGCAACTATCTGAAGAAGGAGGACATGAACTTCTCCTCCATCTGCGAGTACTCCAAGAAGTCCGAGGTGTCCCGGGCACGGCACTTCTTCCAGAAAGGCGACACGCAGTTCCTGCTCTTCACCGAGCGTTTCCACTTCTACAAGAGGTGAGCGAACGCCCCCCTTAAAAACTGTACCGCCTTTCAGCAGGAGGGGCTCGTCCCAGGGCCCTGGATCTACTAGAACAAACAGAAACTAGTTTTTGAAAGTCAGTTTTTGCAGGTGACCATGAAAATGTATTTCGACACCCCTGGTATTGGCATGCATTAATGCACGATTGATTTATATATATTTTTTGAGGCATAAGACCTAAACACTAACATTTGCATTTTACAAAATGCTATAAACTGTTTAAAGAATTTCAAACTAAGTTGGAATGGCCAAAAAACCCCAATCCTAATCACACCCACATTTTCTCAAATTTGTGTGCGATTTGATGGCCTGCTTTTCAAATTTTGAGTTTGACCAGAACACAGGGCAACACCCCTACTCTGTGTACCAGGACATTTAGGGGCGACATGGCTCAGGCAGTAAGAGTAGTTGTCTGGCAGTCGGAGGCTTGCCGGTTCGATCCCCCGCCCGGGCTGTGTCGAAGTGTCCCTGAGCAAGACACCTAACCCCAAAATGCTCCTGACGAGCTGGTCGGGGCCTTGCATGGCAGCCAATCACCGTCGGTGTGTGAGTGTGTGTATGAATGGGTGAATGGAGAAGCATCAAATTGTTCAGCGCTTTGGATAAAGGCGCTATATAAATGCCTGCCATTTACCATTTAGTATATTGTTGATAAACCGCTGTCTTTATACTTGCACATTTGCTCACACACACACACACATAATCACACACAATCACACTCACAGACGTGCCTTTCACACAATCTCTAGACAATCTAAAGACACGCTAAAATGGAAGTTACAGCAACAGAGTAGCTTCTGCAATATGATGTATACGCGAGTAAAACATTTGAGCGACACACACGTTCGCTGGTACACAATGACATCAAATCATGTTTTCCTAGAAATTGATGGAAAAAAACTTTGGTGTGAAAGTACACTGTATATATACACACTCACCGAGCACTTTATTAGATATTTATTACACTTCTACTGCTGTAGCCTGCCCACTTAGAGTTATGATGCGTTGTGTGTTCAGAGATGCTCTTCTGCATACCATAATGTGTCGTTATGTGAACATTAACCAAAGCTCCTGACCCATATCTACACGATGTTATGCACTGCTGCCACACAATTGGCTGATCAGATAATCGCATTAATAAGTAGGTGTAATAAAGTTCCTAATAAAGTGCTCGGCGAGTGTATGAATAAAGTATTACAACATGTTTAATGTGGAGGACGCGTTTGCATGGTAATGAAGAATGAAGAATGGACGTTTAAGCTCTCACACACCTCTCCTCAGGTACGCGATAAAGGGCATCCGTAACCTGCTGTTCTACGGGCTGCCGGCGTACGCGCACTTCTACAGCGAGGTGTGCAACATGCTGCGCGCGGGGAGCGGCGGGGAGGAGGCCGGCTGGACGTGCACGGCGCTGTTCTCCCGCTACGACGCGCAGCGGCTGGCCGCCGTCGCCGGCGCGGAGAGGGCCGCGCTCATGCTGCAGTCCCAGAAGGCCGTGCACCTGTTCGTCACCGGGGAGGACAAGGCCGTCTGACCGGGGGGGGTCGCCCGGGGCGGGGCGCGCCGTCTCCCGAGAGGCGCTGGAGCGGGGCCGTCGAACGCCGGTCCCGGAGGGCCGCGGTGTCTTCTGGTGTTTGTAGTTTTCTTTCAATCGGCGGCCAATCGAGGCGTTCAGAACATGGTGTGTGGACTCCTCAAACCAATCGATGATTAACCATTCCGGAAAACTGGCAGACACAGCGCCCCCTCCAGGACTGGAGTTAAACCTGCAGACACAGCGCCCCCTCCAGGACTGGAGTTAAACCAGCAGACACTGCAGCCCTCCAGGACTGGAGTTAAACCTGCAGATGCTGTGGTCCTCCAGGACTGGAGTTAAACCAGCAGACACTGCAGCCCTCCAGGACTGGAGTTAAACCTGCAGATGCTGTGGTCCTCCAGGACTGGATTTAAACCTGCAGACACTGCAGCCCACCAGGACTGGAGTTTGAAAAGTACTATAAAGAGTGGTTCTCTTGATGTCATGTAGACCTGTTCCTGAGACTGAAGTCCCCACTCCGACGTGGAGACGGCATTCAGGAGAGTGGCTGTGATATCGGCCGTGGTCCGGGGTTGGTGTTTGTGGTGTCGCTCCCGTATAGGTGAACCAGTTCTCTCCCTAAACGCTGAGAGAGCGCTGAAGATCGGGTGTGGCTAGAACAACATGTCCTGCTTCTCTACCGTGCATCCATCCAATCAGCAGCATGCTTTTCTCTTTACACGTTTAAATAACGTGTAAAGGACTGATAATAACAGTTAATGTTTTTGTATTTTACAGTTCATGTTTCACTGTATGTTTTCCATGAAAATTAATTTGTGGAATTAGTTTTAAAAGAAAAACTGAAAAGGGGAATGAATTTTGTGCTGTGGGTTGTTTATGATGTGCGTATTCATCGTCCTCAGTTGCCATACGTCTGAATAAACAACGCCGAGGAATGGCTGCTTGTCCTGTTGAGCTTTCGCGAAAAAGGCAGGGTCCTTTAACACCTCCGTCATGTACATTTAGCAGCACCTTCACGTTATGAATAAAATGCATTATTATTGTTATTATTCAAAGTGCCTTTAAAGTACTCGGCATTACAACAAAATCGAACAAAACACAAAATCTAAGTATACAGCACTGCGTTCAGCCTCTGCATTATCAGTACACTGAACTCTTATTCCCTTCTCACCTCCTCCATCTTAAGGGCAACCGCCACCCTAAGGGCGTTCTTTAGCTCAGACTGCCATCATTGAGCCTTCTGACATGGGCTCCTTAGAGTTAAGACACTGCGTGGCCTTCGTCACCTGCAGTTTCCTCTGGCAGAAAATACCAATTCTGTTCTTCACATAGAAGCCTAATTTCCACTTGCCTATAACCCCTCGAAGAGTAGGTTTTGTGGATTTTTCATTTTCAGAATTGAAAGTGGTTTAGGTAACTCCGTTACCAGCTGCATTAGAATTTGCAGTTGAGAACATTCTAACCATGTATTTGCGATCCTACACCTGAGCAAGGCGCTAACAAGACCTTCAGGTCACCTTCAACGGCACCAATGTCCTTTAGTGTTTAACTACCCACGTTAGCCGGTTCCTGAAACATGCAACCTCTTCTCATCATAGGGATGTGTCCTCTGCACTGGCAAGTAAGTATCGCCTGCCGTGGACTGTGAAATCTGGCTGAAATGGTGTTTCTGTGGTACTTTGACACATGCCTTCTTAGCTTAACTCAACTATTGTTGTGTCACCTATTGTTGTGAAATACTGGCAGTTAAATAGCCTGATCTTTTATCCTGAATTTGGCCTTGACTATATTCTATTTTGAGTGGAAATTATCCATACAAAACAGTCCAGGACTAAGCTTAATCTCCGTTTGTGAAACTGGCCCAAAATCATATACCTGGGTACACTGAGTATCAGTATGAATAAAATAGATTTTTATAGTTCATGTCAATGCTGCAATTTGTGCCAAGTAGCCCACAATTATGTACATTCTTAATTTTTCTTAATGTATTACATTTTAGGAGTGGTTGCATTACCATGATCACAAACACAACTGGACCTGCAGTTCAATAATTTTTTGGTGTTCTGGTGTCAATTGCTTTTGTCTGTCATGCATTGGCTGCATTCCAAAGTTATCCCTTAAAGCCGTTGGTTTGGGAATCGGAAGTGTCTCTCCCAAACAAAGTTGCTCAAATCAGCCCTGAAAATCAGCCCTTCACAAAGGGAAACTGGTGCGGGGGGTTTGTGAATGGCTGCCTACACTCCGCTGTCCAACGGGTCAGAACAATTTTTCATTGAATTGAAAGATCCTCCAATTAGACGTGTGCCCCGGACAAGGTGTTTGTGGTCACTACACACATCTCACAGCATGGAGAACGCTCGCTCCTCACATCTGGGGAATGTATTTTGCGGCGGATGGTGTTTAATGTGCGTATATTTACACATACACATGCGTCGCACATACATGTGTGCGTTCATGTGTGTGAGCATGCTCGTGTGTCTGCGTGCAATGTGTGTGTGTGTGTGTGTGTCTGTCAAGTTGTCTATGTCTGCGGCTGTGTGTGCATGCGTGTGTGTGTGCGTGCATGCGTGTGTGTGTGTGTGGTGGTGTGTTTGCGTGTGTCTGCGTGTGCATGCGTGCGTGTGTGTGTGCATGTGTGTGTCTGCGTGTGTGCGTGCGCGTGCGTGTGTGTGTCTGTGTGCGTTTGCGTGCGTGCGTGTGTGTGTGTGTGTGTGTGTGCGCGTGCGTGCGTGCGTGCGTGCGTGTGCGTGCGCATGTGTGTGTGTGTCTGCGGCGGTGTGTATGTGTGTGTGCTCCAGTGAATGAAAGTGTTCACTTCAGCATGTTGCATTGAGCAGCACAGTACTGCAGGCCTATGCACAACCCCCTTGCCACAGCCTGCACGCCCACCCACCCCCACAAAGAATCACATGCCCCCTGCCAGCTCAAGTGCATTTGTTCTGGGGGGCCGAGTGCTTTAAAGGATTTTGCCTTCATCAACAGAAACGCTGGGGGTTAACTTTTTGGAATTTGGCCTACAGCGTTCTCTTTGACATTTCTCTCACTGCTGGGTTGTACTGTCCCTCTCTCTCTCTCTCTCTCTCTCTCTCTCTCTCCCTTACTGGAAAGTCCGTTATTTAAGAGGGTTTCTTCCTAAAGATTTGAGGTAAGGATCATATTGGTGATTCCCTTGAGTTGTAGTGCTGTCTGCCTTCCTATTTGTAAATAAAATGATTGTCCCTTTGCTGGTGGTACTGTATCAGTAATAACAGTTATATTACATGTTCACATGAAAATGTATAGCATTATAGAAGCATAGTTGTTTTGGGCTCAGCACGTTTCTTGTATGAACCTAATTACATTTTAATTACATGTACTACCTCTAAGTACCTTTTAAACCCGGAAGTGGTGGCCTGCAAATGCATTAGAAGAGTGTGATCATAATGTAACTTCACATTTGCTTGTTATTAATCATCATCAATCATTGTGGAGCAACAAGGTGAGATTGGTGTAATTGCCCCTGTGAAACTGATACTGTGATATCCATATGATCTGGACACACCATGGCTTTGCATATGTGCGACCTGTAATGTTTTAGGGCACACTTAGATGTCAGAGTTAATGTGCCGTGTTTGAGGATTTGCATTCTTACACGTGGTGACGAGTTATGAATTTGCCTGCAGGCAGTGTATACACAGTGACAATATACTCTGTTATCTTATGCTTTCTGAGAACTGTGAGATGTAGTCACTGCAATAGATTAATAACATACCCTGCTGTGTTATTCAGAAAATGTTTTGTCAAGCATTCATTGAGAAATATAACTCCATTGGTAATTATGTTCCTCTGAATAATTAGTAACATTTTACAATAAGCTTCCATGAATTGGCATGAACTAATGTAGTTGTTAACTAAGTACAACTGAGAAGTTAATCTGTACAGCTCTGTTAACGCATTTGTACATCATTACTTCAACCTTAGTTATCGGCAACAACTACATTAGTTAACATTAGTTGGAATGAAAAAGTCAGTTAATGTATCTGCTAACTAATTAAAGGTTCATCCTGTGGTTTGCTAATGTATAAATACCATGTTACAAATATGTTAATTAGTTGTTAAATGCATTAACTAATTGAAGGTTAATGTCAGGTTCAATTAATGCATTTGTCCATTATGAATTCATGTTAACAACTAAATTAGTTAATGACAATTTATGAACCTAATTCACATTGTTTCGCATTTTGTGATACTTACTCTTAACGTGTTTGTGTCAGTGGACGGTGCAGTATTTTGTCGTATATTTGCTAGAGAAAGAAAGAGACTCTCTCCCTGTTACAAATAAAATATTGCATACACAAAGCAAAGGCGACATAGTAAAGTAAAATTGTAATTTTAGTGCAATTGTGTATAAAGTATAATAATTACAGTTATTGATGGAAAAATCATCAGCACAGCAAACTAATCTTTACTGATTAGATCTTTAAATATTTAATCTATGTATTGTTAAAACATTGGTATTAGTTTTACCAAAATATCTGCTTTAATCTCTTAAAACAATGAAACAAACCTTTCCTCCAGTTTCTAATACATATTGTACATGTATGTATGTGCATATGAAATGTAGGTTGTTTGGCTTGCTATTATTATTATTATTATTATTATTATTATTATTATTATTATTATTATCATTATTATTATTCTTATTATTTTATTATTATTATTAATAATAGTAGTAGTAGTAGTAGTAGTAGTAGTGTATGGTTTAATCCACCTGCAAAGCAAAACTTGCCACTAATTTGCATTAATATGGAGGGATTTTAAATTTTGCATTTTAGGGATTTTCTGCCCATCCTACAACTTCTGCTGAGTGTGAACATTCATGGGAGAAGAGGCTCTGTGTTTGTGGTGTGTTATGATCGCTCTGCCTGATGCAGAGGTGGGCAACAAAGGCCATATTTGTTTCTAGTTTTCATGCCAACGTCAGGCCTTAATGACTTAATTAGCTATAATAGTTCAGCCATCTGACAGTTTTGCTCAGGGGTGCTGAACTCCAGTCCTGGCAGGCCGGTCCACACGCTGGTTTTTGTACCAACCAGTTACTAGTTTGAGTTTTCTGACAGCTCTATAAACTATGAAGACCCATACTGCTGTACTTGTAAACAGTAAAATCGTTAGGATACACTTGCAGTCAAATCAAATGTCAGATACGGTTGTGTTACTTGAATAATTGAGAGCAGAATTTGTCACAAAATCCTGAAACGGATCGGCCCTTGCTGAATGACAGCTGAAGACTCCCCCGTAGGCAGTTGCCATTTTGTTCACGGTAAATTGTATGTCCTGTGGCATGTTTCATGAGGTAGTATTAGGATCTAGTATAAGTGGTGTTCAGTAGTGTGCATCAGGGTGTGATCAGTCACACTGTACTTGCCAGTGTTAAGCAGTGTCTGGTGTTCAGTATTGACGGTTTTTGAGCAGTGTGTGATGTTTAGTGTTTAGCATTGTGAAGTGCTGGGCAGTGTGTTGTGTATAGTAATATTGAGTGTTCAGTATTGAGGGTTTTTCAGCAGTGTGTTGTGTATAGAAATATTGAGTGTTCAGTATTGAGGGTTTTTGAGCAGTGTGTTGTGTATAGTAGTATTGAGTGTTCAGCAAAGCAGTATGTGGTCTATGGCAGTGTGTTGTGTTGAGGTGCTTGAGCTGGTGTTTAGAAGTGTTTGGTTTACCAGTTGGCAGCTCTCTCTCTCTCAGTGTCCAGTAGCTCTCTCTCTCTCTCTCTCTCTCTCTCTCTCTCTCTCTCTCTCTCAGTGTCCAGTAGCTCTCTCTCTCTCTCTCTCTCTCTCTCTCTCTCTCAGTGTCCAGTAGCTCTCCCTCCCTCTCTCTCTCTCTCTCTCTCTCTCTCTCTCTCTCTCTCTCTCTCTCTCTCTCTCTCTCTCAGTGTCCAGTAGCTCTCTCTCTCTCTCTCTCTCTCTCTCTCTCTCTCTCTCTCTCTCTCTCTCTCTCTCTCTCTCTCTCTCTCTCCCTCTCTCTCTCTCAGTGACCAGTAGCTCTCGCTCTCTCTCTTGTTTGGGTTTGTTTCTTTTTTGCTGTTTGGTGAATGGCTTTGCTTTTGAGGTTCTATCATTTATGTTTCTGGAAAATGTCTCAATAAAGGTGTTTTTAAATCTATCTCTCCTCTCTCTCCTCTCTCTCTCCCTCTCTCCCTCTCCTTCTCCCCCTCCCTCCCTCCCTCCCTCTCTCTATCTGTTTCCCAGGATGTATAGCTTCATGGGAGGAGGGCTGTTCTGTGCCATCGTGGGGAACATCCTGCTGGTGGTCTCCTGTGCCACAGACTACTGGATGCAGTACAGACTGTCGGGCAGCGTTGCCCACCAGGGGCTCTGGCGCTACTGCATGACCAACAAGTGTTTCATGCAGACCGACAGCATCGGTCAGTGCAGTCCTCCATTATTCCCTTTATTCTTTATTTCATGTCTTTGTTAATTTCTTTTTAATAAATTCGGGTAGCGTGAGCATGTCGCGGATAATGCGGAACGGCCAACTTCCTGCCGGCGCAGCCACGTCCACGCGTGGTTCGGGTGAGTGTACATAGATGTGGCGCCTTTCATGCGCGGCTCTCATGGGCAGTCCGCGGGTGCACACTCAACCTGCGGGGGGGTTGTGAGAACCCGCTCACGTGATCGGCAGTTGTGCATCGCCCTGTGGAGCTGCCCGCCGCAGTCGGCACCGACGTGAACCGAATTCAATCCGAGACCGCGGGGCTCGTCGAACGTGCCGCAGCATTGTGCTTTAACCGAAAGAGCCGCGCATTACCTTACCTCAACCGTCACGTATCTCCACTAGCGTCGACGCCGTAGTTCAGGATGGGTCCTCAAAACTTTTCGGGTAAACGTGGGTGAGAAGAATTCTTCTGAAATCCGGAACTCGGAGGCCATTTTGAAATCAAATGAGACTACTGTCTGTATCCTAAATTTTCAACCTTAAATAAAACAGCCAACAAAAATACATTGAGGATACTCCAGAACAAATCAAAAATCAAAACACACTCATTAATATACAGAAAAGCTTGCTGCAGAAAGACCTGACTGAAAAGGACAGGCTGCATTGGTCTCTGCTACTTGGAGTTGCAGTGCACCTCTGTCTCCAGAGGGGGAGATAGAGTTCACTTTCTCATTACCTGCCTCTTCATCAGAGAGAAACACTTTTCCGCGATTCACATCTGAATTCTCTTCAAATGTGAATCAGTTTCCTGTTTTTGTTGAAACAAAAGGGAGAGGGAGATGTTTTTGGCATGTATAGAAAAGGGGAAGGACAACTATTTTTTATTTTGGTTGGGGGGGGGGCTGAATTTCATTATGTATTTTACAACACATTATGACAACATTTCATAATGTATTTTACAACAACCTGAAATGAGGTTCATTCAGTTCCTTGTCTGATTTCAGTTTATGTACAGTACACTGAGTCATTACAGGGCATGCTAAACGAATACCTAATAAGTTAGCAGAATTATATTGTGCCTGTTTGTATTGTGCAGAAACATAACAGTCACACGATTGGTAATAAAGACACAAGCCTGTTGTCACCAATCCAACTGTAGGCAGCTTTACATGAATCTGTATTTATTTACATTAGATTAGACATTCACAACCTGAAACATCAGAGGAAAAGAAGGTAGGAAACACAATATGTGCAGAGGCCATTAAAAACCTAATTATGCCTGGGTGCCTTTCCCTAAATAACGCAAAATTAATATATATGTGTTCCTTTACATTCCTTTATATTTGTTTTTGCCTGTCTTTTTATCCTTGCCATTTATCTCTCACATATTTTCTCTTTTCTTATCTCTCTCTCTCTCTCTCTCTCTCTCTCTCACTGTTTTATGCAACCAATGAGATGAGATGCATGTGATAAATTTATGATGAGATTGAGGCAGGATGTTTGAGTTCTCATGAAAATGACTAATTATGGGATCACTGGTAATTAGTAACTGTTAATCATCTCCCTGTCATGTCATGTCTTTGTCTATGACTGGAAATAGCCAACATTTCAATACACAAGCGTGAATAGTATCCATCTTTCTCTCTGTATTTTTCTCCCTCATTCACCCTCTTTTTCCCTCTCTCTGCCGCAGCCTACTGGAACGCCACTCGTGCGTTCATGATCTTATCGGCGATGTCATGTTTTTCGGGGATCATCGCTGGAATCCTCTCCTTCGCCCACTTCTCGGCCTTCGAGAGGTTCAACCGATCCTTCGCAGCTGGGATCATGTTCTTCATCTCCAGTGGGTCTCTCTCTCTCTCTCTCTCATACAAACACAGACACGCACACACACACACGCAAACTCACACACTCACACACAGCCATTAGCATTAACACAGTAAAACACATCAAAATATTCACAGTCGCACACATGCACACACACACCCTCTCCATCCCCAGCCCTTCAGTCTTAAATCTTCCTCCCCTTCTTCTCCCTTTCCTCTCCCTCTCCTCTCCCTCTCCTCCATCTCTCCTCTCCCTCTCCTCTCCCTCTCATCCGCCTCTCCTCCGTCTCTCCTACCCCTCTCCTCTCCCTCTCCTCTCCTTCCCCTGTCCTCTCCCTCTCCTCTCCCTCTCCCATTCCTCCATCTCTCCTCCCCCTCTCTTCTCCCTCTCATCCGTCTCTCCTCCGTCTCTCCTACCCCTCTCTTCTCCTTCCCCTGTCCTCTCCCTCTCCTCCCCCTCGCCTCTGTTTCTCCTCTGTCTCTCCTCTCCCTCTCCTCCCCCTCTCCTCCCCCTCTCCTCCCCCCTCCTCTCCCTCTCCTCTCGTCCTCCTCTTGTTCTGCCTCTCCGTGTGCAGCTCTGTTTGTGTTGCTGGCGATGGCCATTTACACGGGCGTGACGGTGAACTTCCTGGGAAAGCGGTTTGGGGACTGGCGCTTCTCCTGGTCCTACATCCTGGGCTGGGTGGGCCTCCTCATGACCTTTTTCGCAGGTGAGGACTGACGACCAATCAGCAAATGAATAAACTCATGAATTAATAAATGCTTCTGCTCAAGGAGCAGAATCACTCATGATGAGTGGAGGCCATCCTACACATAAGGGGCAGCAAGAGGCAACAGTAATATTGGCAAAATATGTGTATGTGTATAAAAGTGTGTGTGTGTGTGTGTGTGTGTGTGCGTGCGCATGTGTGTACGTGTGTGTTTGTGTATGAGTGGGTGTATCTTTACGTGCATGTTTGCATGTGTGTTTTGTCTCCAATGTTCTTCATATCTCTCAAGATCTCTTTCAGAGAGAGAGAGAGAGAGAGAGAGAGAAAAAGAGAGATTGGGTGAAAAAGTACCAGAGTGTGAACAGCAAGTAGAAGGAGGTGGGAGCAAGCAGGAAGTGAAGAAGTAACGCCCTGTCATCTGAGTAATGCTGATTTTGAAATTATAAGATTCATAGTCAAAACTTTTATCTGTACAAAGCCACTCATAAATAGTGATGGGTAATGTTTCGATTTTACTGGTAGGCTACCGATGCTAAAACATCACTTTTAAAACTGCGGTGACGTCCAATCGGAGCCTGAACCAAACTTACGACGGCAAATAAATGGAACAATCTAAATGATTTTACTTCATCAGTGGTTTTTACTTTATGCTCATAAAATATATATATATGATTTAGCTTTTGCCATTGTGACTGAGTTTAATGTTAGCTAGCTTGCTAAAGGCAACTTTCGTCCACGCTAATGTAATGTCAGCTATTGTTGGGCGAGTGTTGCCGCTGCCTGCTGTTGGTATGGGAACTAGTGCCATACGGGGGTCATGCTGTGGGAACCAGCCCTACTCATAAACATACATTCTTAATCCACAGCATAGCATATCCTAAAATAAATCACCAGGTTGAAATGAGGTTGAAAGTGAACACATTTTCTGAACTTGCACTGCTGTGGGAAGGTCTAGTTTGCATACTGGTGTGGTCTATCGGGCAGCCAGCTCATATTCAACCCATTATTTAAATGTGGTTATTTGTGGACTCTTATCACCTCTTAGAGATCTTTTATCCTCTGTACCTATGAATGCATCCATAAAATATTACATTCTGAAAAAAAGAATCATCTTGCTTGAGAGCGAGATAGATAGAGAGTGAGAGAGAGATAGATAGATATATTAATAAGCCAGGTCCATGTTATGCTTTGCAACTAAATATAAATAAATAAAAATGGCCACTTCCTTAACCTTTGTGTAGTTTTAGCATTCTGTATACTCTTTGTCCTCAGGGTAAAAAATGACACGCTTCCACTAAACCCGTAAAATAAAGCAGCTTAATTGAATTTTAATGAATTGAATTCTATTTTGCATGAAGAAACAACCTGTCACTCATCACAAACATTGTCATCAAATTTCAAATTGGAAAAAAGATAATTTAGGGGGTTTTCTCTGCTGTTAAACATAGTGGCGGGTCATGTTTGGCCCCTTAAGGCAACACAAGGGTTTAAATGCATACATGACATTTAACAGTCCGGATGTTTGCTTTGCAGGTATATTTTACATGTGCGCCTACAGAATGCACGAGTGCAGAAGGATGGCTGGCCCGCGGTAACGTGAGGAATGATGAAGGGAGACGAGTGTGAACAATTAAGAAGACACGTCTTATAATATAATAATGCATTATTGGCACTTCCCATCGGAGAGTGGGAGGGGAGGGGAGGGGGTGTGGGGGGGTTGGCGAGAACAATGGTTTCCAGGAAACATTTGCATGGATGACATCGCGTTAAATTAAAAATAAATAAATAAATAAACATTGCACACAGTATATCAATCCGTTTTATGGAAAATGCTGTTACCGCTCACGAGTGCCAGAATTTTCAATAAAGTTCCTTATGGACTGGAACCGGTTTCCGCTGTTTGTGCGCTTCCAATGATTTTAAAGATCGCATGACTGGGAAAGTGTGATTGGTGGGATAATAAGGAGTACATCATCGTGATGTCCCGCATTTCAAATACGTTCTTAAATATGTGTGTATTTTATACGTAAAATATGTTGCTTCATATATTTTTTGTATGATTTGTGTCTGTGTGCCCAATCGACATATAGAACAGGAGTTTCATATGGATTCCTATGGGAGCTGCTGAAAGGCACATGAAGCCAGTTCATGGAGGTGGCCATGTTTGAGTACCGGGCTTTTTGTACCAGAGCAAGTGCACGGGGTACCTAAACGGGAAGGAATGAATAGGACTATTATTTTTTTTAATCCTATATCTTCTGTGCAGCACAGACAAAATCCCTGGAATTAGTTCAATGAATTGGTTCAATGTTCAAAGACATTTTTTAATTTAAAAGTACTGTCCAAAATGTTATACATTTGCCAGGGTTGTTGTTTTGAATTATCTTCAATGGGGAAATTTGTCACCCGAGGCTTAATAAGCTGCAATACCTCCCATTACCACTGGTGCTCTGTGAGCCCCTGGGAAATCTCAATCCATGGTCCCCTGGCATGTCCCCAAAAAACTCCACCATTTTGATTTTAGTTTATGGATACAATTTAAATTCCTCCCAATGGCTCCTAGGTTACTGATACTGAAAACAAGGTGAAAAGGCTCCCAGTAGAAATACAGATATTACTAGACTAATACACGCTCAGAAATAAAGGTACACAAGTACATAGAATTGTACCCCTAGCCAAACTCTAATTAATTTGCATCCATTTATACCCAAAGACAACATTACTTTAAGATTTGGGGAATTTGATCATTGGTGAACAATATAATTTGATCCTTGGTGAACAATATGCCTCCACTGTTACTTTATTTCTGAGATTGAAACCCATCTACCCACTACTAGTTACCAATGCTTTCAATGTCCAGTGAATTAGGCTCAAACTTTGCATATAGTTTATATCTTAAGAACCTCAAAGAGATATGTAGACTATGATTATGGCTATGCTGTGAAACACATCGGGGGTCCATGGTTGATATTGTGAAATAAGTAGAATTTCAACTCCCACATCAAACAGACAGTTTCACTTCCCCTTGAACTTTGAGGAAGAATACCAAGTATTACTTTTCATTTTATCTAGAACACTAATAAATTAAAAATAAAATAAATTGAAATGGCATTACTCTTCTTCATAATGAATTTTGAGAAGATTCACAAAGGGGAACCTTTCAGCTTTAAGAAGGGAAAAAAGATTTAGAACAGCATTTTCAGCATTATGAATGCAGAGTAGCTATGTGAGGAGGTTTGCACTCAGAAACCTTTTATAATGCAAATATTTTACAACAAAGAACAGCATTATGAATACAGAGTAGCTATGTGAGGAGGTTTGCACTCAGAAACGTTTTACAATACAAACATTTTATGACTAAGAACAGAATTATGAATACAGAGTAGCTCAGTTGGAAAGTTTGCACTCAAGCAATGAGTTGCGGCACAAGCTTTAAAATTATGCCACACTCAAGAACTACCCAGTACTTTATCATTAAATTACATTTCCTGTGAATGACTGTAACACCTCTGTTTACCTACATAAGGATTGACCATTGTCAACTTGACCATCTGGTTTGTTGACCATCTGGTTTGTCTCGTAAAAATGATATCTGACACACTGCTTAGCCATCTTGGCTCTGACTGGATCCTTCATTGGCTTTGGGCTGGTGCCGGCGCCCCATCAGCCTGTAGAGGGAGTGCTTTATGGTGGCCTGGAAGGTGGAGGAGGAGAAGTAGAAGATGATGGGGTCCAGGCAGGTGTTTGCGGTGCTGAGGAGAAGGGTGTAGTACCTCCAGGAGGGACTGTCTCCCTGCAGGTAGCCCAGCAGGTGGGAGAGGTTGTAAGGCAGGAAACAGACCACAAACACCAGCAGCGTGCCCAAAGCCATGCCCACGGCCTTCTGCCGCTTCCTGCTGCAGATGCGTGGCCGGGCGTACAGGAGACGGATGCAGTTCAGGTAGCAGAAGGTGCAGACCAGGAGTGGGACGAGGAAGAGGACGAAGAACAAATAAAGCCGCACAGGGAGCAGGACCTCCAGCTGTCTCGGCGTGAAGTTCTCGTAGCAGACGGAGGTGTTGCCTGGCGTGTTGCCTGGCAGTAGGTGTTGGGTGAAGAAGACGATGCTGCAACTGCCGGAGCCAAAGAGAAAGGCGAAGGCGCCGCCCAACGCCCCATAGACGGGCTTGCGCAGCAGCTTGTAGCGGATGGGGAAGGCCACGCCCAGGTAGCGGTCCACACTGACGGCCATCAGCAGGAGGGAGCTGGTGTAGATGGTAGAGAAGAAGAAGAAGGAAGTGACGCTACACAGGAAGTAGGGCAGGTCCCAGCGCATGCCGGATGCAGCCTCGTGCATCTTCAGCGGTAGGAAGAGGAGGAAGAGGAGGTCTGACACCGTCAAGTTGAGCAGCAGGACGTCGGTGGGCGTGGCCTTGCTCCGGACCTTAACGCTGAAGGCGCAGAGGGACAGGATGTTGGTGGGAAGGCCAATCAGGAACGTTAGGATGTAGGCGGACAGTATCACCACATAGTTCGCCATAATCCTCAAGATCACCAGCGAAAGACCTGGGAGAGAAGCGCACCAATCAAAGCCTCATATCAGTCCATTACTGGGAACTTCACTATTGTCACATTTAGTATTGTCCAGTAGTAAGATTTATTTTCTTTATATATTTATTTACTTGTTTCCATCAGTAAACAATCGGTAAATATTATGACAGATATTACTGTCAGAAATTTTGCTCTTTTGTGAAATGTGATATAACCAGGCATCAGCTGTCATGCCATCTTGTGACAGCTGTTATGCCATGTGTATTCCAGAAACCATCACGAGGGTTTCAAGTAAAGTGTTACTGACAATCCAATACGTATCAGACATTATGGTTCATTGACCTGTACACCAACTACAGATGTTAGTTCAGTTGAATATTTCATTAAACAGGGACCGTGCACAACATAGCAGTTGCACCAGAGTTAGATGTAGAACTCTGTAGAAAGGAATAAGCCAGAATTCACCCATCTTGTCTCAACAATTCTGCTCTTGCACAGGGATTGCATTACTTGTCGCAGTGTTTGGGTCACTTCACTTGAGGATGTGTTTATGTGTGTGAGCCTCACACAGTGTTGTTGGGCAAGCTTTTGGTTGATGGTCACCAGCTGGGCTTGTGGCAGCCGAGGTGACAAGCAGGACACACTAATCATTAACTCGCATGCAAAACCACATTATTGGACATTATTGGGCAGGTCTGGGGAGTGAGGACGACTAATGCCTGTCAATGTCAGATGGGTGTTGAGACAAGATGTGTAGGACGATATTCCCCCCCCCCCCCCCCAGCCATTTATTCATTCGTTTCACCTGTGTCCCATCATCTGTTCCCCAGCACTCACATTTGTTTGTCGTTTCGTTCATTTGTCAGAGTACTTAAGGATTGCCTGCTTGTTCTGTTGTTTGCTAGTTCGTAGTTATGCTTGTCTCTGTTTTTGTTCTAGCCTCAAGCCTTTCCCCGTCTGTTTACCTGCTTGGTTTCTGTTCTGCTTGTTTTTTTGATTTCCTATTCGGCCTGCCTGTTCATGTTTCTACCTTTGTGTACCCCGTGTTCTGTTTTTGACCTGCCTTCTGTTTTGCCTCGGACCACTTGTTATTGGTCCTTGCCTGTTTGGACTCTGATTCTTGGATCACGTCACTGGATGGTTCTGCACCTCACTGTCATTAATCAACTCAATAGTGTGATGTTTTAAAAGCACAGAACTGAAGTTGTCAACATTTTGATATATCATAGGTGTCAATGCCAATCCTTTTCATGGTACAGAGTGTGCATTTACAAATATGTTCTGTAAATGTCTCCAACCGAGAGTTTAAAGATATAATGCATGGAACAAATTCCTTTGTAAAATCTGCTTGTATTTCTTTTAGTTATGATGAGGCTTAAAGATTTCTGCATGTTGCCTGCATCATTGAAATTGTGTAAATATCAACCCAGGTGTGCATTAAGATATATATATATAGTTTAATGAAAATAATGTTTTGAAAAGAAAAAGGACAGGACAGGAAACCATCTGTTTATCTACAGAGAAAACTGCAAAGTAATGAAAAATAAATTATGTCAGTCCCAACAAATAGCCACATTAACATGATCTGCAGCAACAGACCAATGGAAATCTTCTGATCAGTTATTTGATGCATATTTCATCACATCTGCATACTGCAGATACACACAAAAGTGAAAAGTTTACACAGAAACTACTACTATCGGTGTTAATTATAAAGCTTCATAAGAAAACAATGACTGGTGATGTTTGGGTCATGTTCTGCTGCTTCGACGTTATGCTCAATTAAAAACAGAACCTATAAAACACACATTTCACAACAGGACAAAATGATTAATCTGTAAACCATTAAGTCATGGACATCAAAAGTGAACTCATATTGCAGGGAAAGCAGATTAAGCCCACATGTTCTTACCTGTGCATCTGCTAGTCTAGGCAGCTGTCACCATTTTAGGCGAAGCACAGTGAGGTGAACTCCTGCCGCCCTTTGTGTATTTTAGTCAAAGCTGCTAGCGGTGACTTCCTCCATCTGATGACTTCATGTTTTTTGGGGGGGGGTTTTTAAGAGCACATAGGGACCAAACATTTCACACATGCTAATCATCAGAACTAGAATCAGACATTACTGTCCAAGTATGTTTTATATGCATACAGTTTGACTTGATGTATCAGTTGCACTCTCTATGTATTTATATGATAATATATGAATGAAACACAATGTTCTTGTGCCCTCTTAATGCGATAACTTAATATAATATCACTAGTGGGAGGTATGCTAACACCGCAGACAGACCACAAGCCTCATTTCTAAAATTACATTGTGATAAAATTGTATGTATATTAAGTGCCTTTTTGCGAAAGCCATGACTAAGTAATTATGTATCTAAGGGGGCTGTGTGCATGCTTGAAAACAAATATTTCATTGATAATCTATTTTTGCTATGAAGATTGGAAGAAATGTTGGAATTTAGCCTCATCTAGATTAAATTCACAGTTATTTGCCATATTCACAAGATGATTCTTCACAAGACTGACTGTACTTATTGTGAAGTTCATGGGAGTTGAAATTGAAGTCCATTTGAGATGTATATAGAGTATCACAGGTGCGTAAGAATTAGATAGGCAACTTTTTTCAGTTTCTTTTTATGAATCAGTCAATCAATCAGCAAAACTTGGGAAATTATTTTACAGTTGTGTTTAAGTTTCAATCAAAATATTTTGAATAAATTAGCTCCTTGTAAATGGTCGCAGTACTTTAGGCACCTGATTCTTCTACCCGACAGATAAAGGGTTGATTTTGGGACACATCAATGGTTCAGATCTGAGCTGCAAGGTGTGACTTCCTGTCAGTGTTAAGAAATGAATCTGCTGAGTGCCGGAGGTCCAAATGCAAGGAGAGACGTGCAGTTGCACATGGGATGTATGAGGCAGATCACTGATAGATATCCATCTGACCACATTTGCAAGACAAGGACTCTGTTATCACATTTCCTCAGCCCACTCCCACAGGAAACGTCAGCTTGACCAGATGTCTTGTAATTTAACTGTCGGCATTTTTACACACTGTTATTATAAACAAAAACTCATCAACAGTGCAGGGACTGCATTGTTCAGTCACATCGTGTGAAACCAGGATAACTCATGTATACATGCATGGCTCAGGCGGTAAGAGCAGTCGTCTGGCAGTCGGAGGGTTGCCGGTTCCATCCCACCCTGGGCAAGACCCTGAGCAAGACATCTAACCCCTAAATGCTCCTGACGAGCTGTGTGTCGAAGTGTCGTGAACAAATCACCTAACCTGAGCTGGTTGGTGCCTTGCGTGGCAGCCAATTGCCATTGGTGTGTAGAGTGTATGAATGGGTGAATGAGAAGCTTTGGATAAAGGCGCTGTATAAATGGCATATTTTCCATTTACAATTTACCACTTACCACATAGGTAAAAACGTTACTTAACAAGGAAACACTGTGTCATTGATATGAAGCACCATTCATCAAATTGAGTGTTAATAGCTCCCCCTTGTGGAGAATCTTCAGCTTGCTAAATGTCAGTGAGTGAGTGAGCGAGCTAAAAGCCAGGTCCATGAGGTGCTTCAAATAAAAAAAATAATAAACATTGCACAAAATATATCAACATATTTCCACTAACAACGAGGATTCACACTTTCCAGAATTATAAACAAAGTTTCTTACGGACTGGGACATCTTTGCAGTGTTTATATGAGTACCCAATTGTTTGAATGATCACCTGACTGGTAAATAATTGTGGGATCGAGTGGATTAAGAAACAGGGACGCTCTGCATGTCTGCATGGCATTTGAAATGTGCGTGCATGCATTCATTTTACATGTAACACAGGTTGCTCACATCTTACCGTAGTAGCGTAGTTACCAATGATTTGAACGTCCATTGAATGAGGCTCATAATATAAACAGGGCTTTTAGTTCATAACCATGGACCTCAATGAGATAAACGAGAAGACAAGAAATCCTGAGAACAGATATTTGAATTCCCTTTAAAAAGGACCATTTCACTTTTTCTCCTCCTTTACATGATTATTTCAAAAAGATCAACGGAATGGAAACAGAACTTTCTGTATTTGTTTAAACTTCCAGTTTAAAAATCAGAATTTCAGAACAGGCGGCACGGATGTTGCAGTGGGTAGCACTGCCGCCTCACAGCAAGGAGGTCCTGGGTTCGGATCCCTGTCGGCCGGGGCCTCTCTGTGCAGAGCTTGCATGTTTTCCCCGTGTTTGCGTGGCTTTCCTCTGGGTACTCCAGTTTCCTCCCACAGTCCAAATACATGCAGATTAGGCTGATTGGAGAGTCTAAATTGTATGAGTGTGTGAGTGAATGGTGTGTGTGCCCTGCGATGGACTGGTGACCTGCCCAGGGTGTATTCCTGCCTTTCACCCAATGTATGCTGGGATAGGCTCCAGCCCCCCTGCAACCCTGTTCAGGATAAGCGGGTTAGAATAATGAATGAATGAATGAATTAATGAATTTCAGAACAAAACGTGCAGTGTGAGGAACACTGAGAAGCGAGAAAGTTTTCCTCAGCGCTTTCAAGAACAAAACTTTCAGCATTAAGAGCACAATTTGCAAGGTTCAGAATATAATTTCAGTATGAAAAGCAGACCTTTCTGTATTAAGAGCTAATTTTATTTTTTCAAAATCATTAAATTATCATTATTATTCAATTATTATTGCTTCATTCACAAAGACATGCATGTCAAGGTAGGTGTGCTCCAGCCACAGTAGTTGTACTACTACCACTATAACACAGTAACTAGGATGGGTCAAATACAGAGGACAAATTACCCCAGGGGGATCAACATGTCTTATATCTTATCTTAAATAATATTTTTCCTTAATTTCGTATTAATAAGTGTCACACCTTTCTGTGGTGGGGTACCGCTCAGCCACCTTTGCTTAGATTAGATCCTTCGTTGGCTTTGGGCTGGTGCCGGCGCCCCATCAGCCTGTAGAGGGAGTGCTTTATGGTGGCCTGGAAGGTGGAGGAGGAGAAATAGAAGATGATGGGGTCCAGGCAGGTGTTTGCGGTGCTGAGGAGAAGGGTGTAGTACCTCCAGGAGGGACTGTCTCCCTGCAGGTAGCCCAGCAGGTGGGAGAGGTTGTAAGGCAGGAAACAGACCACAAACACCAGCAGCGTGCCCAAAGCCATGCCCACGGCCTTCTGCCGCTTCCTGCTGCAGATGCGTGGCCGGGCGTACAGGAGACGGATGCAGCTCAGGTAGCAGAAGGTGCAGACCAGGAGTGGGACGAGGAAGAGGACGAAGAACAAATAAAGCCGCACAGGGAGCAGGACCTCCAGCTGTCTCGGCGTGAAGTTCTCGTAGCAGACGGAGGTGTTGCCTGGCGTGTTGCCTGGCAGTAGGTGTTGGGTGAAGAAGACGATGCTGCAACTGCCGGAGCCAAAGAGAAAGGCGAAGGCGCCGCCCAACGCCCCATAGACGGGCTTGCGCAGCAGCTTGTAGCGGATGGGGAAGGCCACGCCCAGGTAGCGGTCCACACTGACGGCCATCAGCAGGAGGGAGCTGGTGTAGATGGTGGAGAAGAAGAAGAAGGAAGTGACGCTACACAGGAAGTAGGGCAGGTCCCAGCGCATGCCGGATGCAGACTCGTGCATCTTCAGCGGTAGGAAGAGGAGGAAGAGGAGGTCTGACACCGTCAGGTTGAGCAGCAGGATGTTGGTGGGCGTGGCCTTGCTCCGGATGTTAACGCTGAAGGCGCAGAGGGACAGGATGTTGGCAGGAAGGCCAATCAGGAACGTCAGGATGTAGACGGACAGTATCACCACATGGTTCGCCATAATCCTCAAGATCACCAGCGAAAGACCTGGGACAGGAGCATATCAGTCCATTACTGGGCAGTTCAGTCATCTATAATATTGTACAGTAGTAAGATTTATTTTCATTATACACTGAACACGCACTTTATTAGGAACATTTTTACGTTATTACACTTACTTATTCATGTGATTATCTAATCAGCCAATTGTGTGGCAGCAGTGCAATGCATACAATCATGTAGATACGGGTTAGGAGCTTCAGTTAATGTTCACATCAACCATCAGAATGGGGACAAAATTGAAATGACTTTGACCGTGGAATGATTGTTGGTGGCAGATAGGGCAGACAGAAACTGCAAAAAACAAAAGAAAATCATGTGAGCAGCAGTTCTGCAGACAGAAACGCCTTGTTAATGAGAGACGTCAGAGGAGAATGGCCAGACTGGTCAAAGCTGACAGGAAGGTGCCGGAACGCACATAACCACACATTACAACAGCGGTATGCAAAAGAGAATCTCCGAACACACAACGCATCATAACCTTAAGTAGATAGGCAACAGCAGTAGTAAAAAATAAGTCTAATAAGTACCTAATAATATTTTCCTATTCCCCTCAGTAAACAAAATTGTTATGCCGGGGGGAACAGAGGAACCAGAAGCAGACGGGGGTGCAGAAAAATGGCGATTTAATATCAAAAGGGCCAGACAGAGCAGGGTCGAAAAACATGCCAGGGTCAAAACCAGGGGGTCCGTCCAAAAAGGCAGAGGTACAAAAATCCAAAAAAAAGCAAAGAAGAGTAGGGAGGGCAAAGTGGAGCTTTAGAATGTAGACCGCTGTGTGTGCACGTGAGCTCAATAGATTTCTCACAGAAAACGTAATTTATCCACTTTTTTACTTTACAGTAGAGGTGATCAAACTTACAATAACTAAGTGCTAGTGTGTTCTAAGCCTTTACTGGTCCCTGTACGATGTTAGCATGATGTAGCTAGCATACGCGAATAGCACAAAGCCATACAATTTGCTTTTTAACGGCACTTGGTCATTCGAACGATGTAAATAAAAGCATTCGATTAAGTTCGACGGCACCGGAATTTTCTGTCGTACCGTCCATAAATGGCAAAAGTCCCACCATAGGATTTATTTAAATCTTTAAAAGTTATACATTTTCTGAATCGTCATTAATTCATCTTGTTTCTATAAGTGATTCGGCGTGATCGTACAGTTCTGTAGCTATGTAAATGACGTCAGAAGGATACAGCACTGTTATTTGTGACCTAAACTTTGACGAACGCTCGAGAGCGTTAACATGATTGAAGTCTGACATGTCTATTGTCAAAATCCATTGAAACTATGAAAAAGTAACCAGGGACTTTGGACTTATAAGGCTGGTCATACCGAGTACCCAGCAAAAATATTGACCTGGCTACAGTCACACTTTTGACAGTTCGAACTGCCACCAACTGCCATGTTGCCATGCGGGAAGTAAACCAGCAAAAGCTATTGTTGTGTCACCATTTTCGAGCTCCATATACGTAAAGAATGGAAAGGCAGTGAAATCTGCCTGTTTTTCGGTGCCGTCGGGGTCCAGCATTTAACATTGATGGAATGCTGGTAAAATGAGCGCTTAAAAGCCACAAAAACAGTCATTTTGTCACATTAAAATTCAACCTAAGCAGAATTATTGTCCACCACACGTTAATTTAAGGTTAAACTGAGATAATAATCATAATATTCATGTTGATTTACGGAAATACATTTTTTGGTTGTCCTCCCTAAGAAGAGTCCAGGGAAGCAGGCAAGGGTCAAAACCAGAAAACCAAATAAACTAGGGCAAGGACTCAGGAACAAGGGCGAGGGCAAGGCAACAAGGAGGCTAGAATTGGGGGACGGAATCAAGGGCTCGGGAACAGAAACAGGACAAGACAAACTAGCACCGTGCGACTGAAAAGGACAGGCATAAATACACAGGGAAATGAGACAAACTAGGTGGGGCATGGGAGTGAGGGCGGTCTAACAAATGAACATCAGGTGAAACACATGAAAGGGTAATAGGACAATAACGAGGGGGAAAACGAAAAAGCGGACTGGATTCACAAAGACACACATGTAAAACAAACGGCTCTGGACTAGAGAGTAGACAATGCATAGATTGAAGACGTAGTGATAGTTAAGAGATAGCAAACACTTCGCTGAAACAAACGAGTAATAACGGATAGCATAGGAAGGCGGAGTTATAGAACAGCGCAGAAATGCTAAGAGATGCGTTAGTGAGTTAGTAACGTGAATATTTCTAAACTACCCAATAAAAGTGATTGTTAGTTAGTTAGTTAGACAGACAGTAAGTGTATTAATCGGATTAGTACTGTACAAAACCTAGATTCGTAGTGGTTATAGTAAGAATAGTGCTTTACAACATTTAACTACCAAGACAAAGCAGGAAGTAAGAAACGCGAGTGAGGAATTAATTGCCCAATTGCACCTCACTGTCATTAATCAACTCAATAGTGTGATGTTTTAAAAGCACAGAACTGAAGTTGTCAACATTTTGATATATCATAGGTGTCAATGCCAATCCTTTTCATGGTACAGAGTGTGCATTTACAAATATGTTCTGTAAATGTCTCCAACCGAGAGTTTAAAGATATAATGCATGGAACAAATTCCTTTGTAAAATCTGCTTGTATTTCTTTTAGTTATGATGAGGCTTAAAGATTTCTGCATGTTGCCTGCATCATTGAAATTGTGTAAATATCAACCCAGGTGTGCATTAAGATATATATATATATTTTAATGAAAATAATGTTTTGAAAAGAAAAAGGACAGGACAGGAAACCATCTGTTTATCTACAGAGAAAACTGCAAAGTAATGAAAAATAAATTATGTCAGTCCCAACAAATAGCCACATTAACATGATCTGCAGCAACAGACCAATGGAAATCTTCTGATCAGTTATTTGATGCATATTTCATCACATCTGCATACTGCAGATACACACAAAAGTGAAAAGTTTACACAGAAACTACTACTATCGGTGTTAATTATAAAGCTTCATAAGAAAACAATGACTGGTGATGTTTGGGTCATGTTCTGCTGCTTCGACGTTATGCTCAATTGAAAACAGAACCTATAAAACACACATTTCACAACAGGACAAAATTATTAATCTGTAAACCATTAAGTCATGGACATCAAAAGTGAACTCATATTGCAGGGAAAGCAGATTAAGCCCACATGTTCTTACCTGTGCATCTGCTAGTCTAGGCAGCTGTCACCATTTTAGGCGAAGCACAGTGAGGTGAACTCCTGCCGCCCTTTGTGTATTTTAGTCAAAGCTGCTAGCGGTGACTTCCTCCATCTGATGACTTCATGTTTTTTGGGGGGGGGGTTTTAAGATATAGGGACCAAACATTTCACACATGCTAATCATCAGAACTAGAATCAGACATTACTGTCCAAGTATGTTTTTTATGCATACAGTTTGACTTGATGTATCAGTTGCACTCTATGTATTTATATGATAATATATGAATGAAACACAATGTTCTTGTGCCCTCTTAATGCGATAACTTAATATAATATCACTAGTGGGAGGTATGCTAACACCGCAGACAGACCACAAGCCTCATTTCTAAAATTACATTGTGATAAAATTGTATGTATATTAAGTGCCTTTTTGCGAAAGCCATGACTAAGTAATTATGTATCTAAGGGGGCTGTGTGCATGCTTGAAAACAAATATTTCATTGATAATCTATTTTTGCTATGAAGATTGGAAGAAATGTTGGAATTTAGCCTCATCTAGATTAAATTCACAGTTATTTGCCATATTCACAAGATGATTCTTCACAAGACTGACTGTACTTATTGTGAAGTTCATGGGAGTTGAAATTGAAGTCCATTTGAGATGTATATAGAGTATCACAGGTGCGTAAGAATTAGATAGGCAACTTTTTTCAGTTTCTTTTTATGAATCAGTCAATCAATCAGCAAAACTTGGGAAATTATTTTACAGTTGTGTTTAAGTTTCAATCAAAATATTTTGAATAAATTAGCTCCTTGTAAATGGTCGCAGTACTTCAGGCACCTGATTCTTCTACCCGACAGATAAAGGGTTGATTTTGGGACACATCAATGGTTCAGATCTGAGCTGCAAGGTGTGACTTCCTGTCAGTGTTAAGAAATGAATCTGCTGAGTGCCGGAGGTCCAAATGCAAGGAGAGACGTGCAGTTGCACATGGGATGTATGAGGCAGATCACTGATAGATATCCATCTGACCACATTTGCAAGACAAGGACTCTGTTATCACATTTCCTCAGCCCACTCCCACAGGAAACGTCAGCTTGACCAGATGTCTTGTAATTTAACTGTCGGCATTTTTACACACTGTTATTATAAACAAAAACTCATCAACAGTGCAGGGACAGCATTGTTCAGTCACATCGTGTGAAACCAGGATAACTCATGTATACATGCATGGCTCAGGCGGTAAGAGCAGTCGTCTGGAAGTCGGAGGGTTGCCGGTTCCATCCCACCCTGGGCAAGACCCTGAGCAAGACATCTAACCCCTAAATGCTCCTGACGAGCTGTGTGTCGAAGTGTCGTGAACAAGTCACCTAACCTGAGCTGGTTGGTGCCTTGCGTGGCAGCCAATTGCCATTGGTGTGTAGAGTGTATGAATGGGTGAATGAGAAGCCTTGGATAGAGGCGCTGTATAAATGGCATATTTTCCATTTACAATTTACCACTTACCACATAGGTAAAAACGTTACTTAACAAGGAAACACTGTGTCATTGATATGAAGCACCATTCATCAAATTGAGTGTTAATAGCTTCCCCTTGTGGAGAATCTTCAGCTTGCTAAATGTCAGTGAGTGAGTGAGCGAGCTACAAGCCAGGTCCATGAGGTGCTTCAAATAAAAAAATAAATAAACATTGCACAAAATATATCAACATATTTCCACTAACAACGAGGATTCACACTTTCCAGAATTTTAAACAAAGTTCCTTACGGACTGGGACATCTTTGCAGTGTTTATATGAGTACCCAATTGTTTGAATGATCACCTGACTGGTAAATAATTGTGATTGGTGGGATCGAGTGGATTAAGAAACAGGGATGCTCTGCATGTCTGCATGGCATTTGAAATGTGCGTGCATGCATTCATTTTACTTGTAACACAGGTTGCTCACATCTTACCATAGTAGCGTAGTTACCAATGATTTGAACGTCCATTGAATGAGGCTCATAATATAAACAGGGCTTTTAGTTCATAACCATCAACCTCAATGAGATAAATGAGAAGACAAGAAATCCTGAGAATAGATATTTGAATTCCCTTTAAAAAGGACCATTTCACTTTTTCTCCTCCTTTACATGATTATTTCAAAAAGATCAACGGAATGGAAACAGAACTTTCTGTATTTGTTTAAACTTCCAGTTTAAAGATCAGAATTTCAGAACAGGCGGCACGGATGTTGCAGTGGGTAGCACTGCCGCCTCACAGCAAGGAGGTCCTGGGTTCGCATCCCTGTCGGCCGGGGCCTCTCTGTGCAGAGCTTGCATGTTTTCCCCGTGTTTGCGTGGGTTTCCTCTGGGTACTCCAGTTTCCTCCCACAGTCCAAATACATGCAGATTAGGCTGATTGGAGAGTCTAAATTGTATGAGTGTGTGAGTGAATGGTGTGTGTGCCCTGCGATGGACTGGTGACCTGCCCAGGGTGTATTCCTGCCTTTCACCCAATGTATGCTGGGATAGGCTCCAGCCCCCCTGCAACCCTGTTTAGGATAAGCGGGTTAGAATAATGAATGAATTAATGAATTAATGAATTTCAGAACAAAACGTGCAGTGTGAGGAACACTGAGAAGCGAGAAAGTTTTCCTCAGCGCTTTCAAGAACAAAACTTTCAGCATTAAGAGCACAATTTGCAAGGTTCAGAATATAATTTCAGTATGAAAAGCAGACCTTTCTGTATTAAGAGCTAATTTTATTTTTTCAAAATCATTAAATTATCATTATTATTCAATTATTATTGCTTCATTCACAAAGACATGCATGTCAAGGTAGGTGTGCTCCAGCCACAGTAGTTGTACTACTACCACTATAACACAGTAACTAGGATGGGTCAAATACAGAGGACAAATTACCCCAGGGGGATCAACATGTCTTATATCTTATCTTAAATAATATTTTTCCTTAATTTCGTATTAATAAGTGTCACACCTTTCTGTGGTGGGGTACCGCTCAGCCACCTTTGCTTAGATTAGATCCTTCGTTGGCTTTGGGCTGGTGCCGGCGCCCCATCAGCCTGTAGAGGGAGTGCTTTATGGTGGCCTGGAAGGTGGAGGAGGAGAAGTAGAAGATGATGGGGTCCAGGCAGGTGTTTGCGGTGCTGAGGAGAAGGGTGTAGTACCTCCAGGAGGGGCTGTCTCCCTGCAGGTAGCCCAGCAGGTGGGAGAGGTTGTAGGGCAGGAAACAGACCACAAACACCAGCAGCGTGCCCAGGGCCATGCCCACGGCCTTCTGCCGCTTCCTGCTGCAGATGCGTGGCCGGGCGTACAGGAGACGGATGCAGCTCAGGTAGCAGAAGGTGCTGACCAGGAGCGCGACGAGGAAGAGGACGAAGAAGAAATAAAGCCGCACAGGGAGCAGGACCTCCAGCTGTCTCGGCGTGAAGTTGTCGTAGCAGACGGAGGTGTTGCCTGGCGTGTTGCCTGGCAGTAGGTGTTGCGTTAAGAAGATGAAGCTGCAATTGGCGGAGCCAAGGAGAAAGGCGAAGGCGCCGCCCAACGCACCATAGACGGGCTTGCGCAGCAGCTTGTAGCGGATGGGGAAGGCCACGCCCAGGTAGCGGTCCACACTAACGGCCATCAGCAGGAGGGAGCTGGTGTAGATGGTGGAGAAGAAGAAGAAGGAAGTGACGCTGCACAGGAAGTAGGGCAGGTCCCAGCGCATGCCAGATGCGGCCTCGTGCATCTTCAGCGGTAGGAAGAGGAGGAAGAGGAGGTCTGACACCGTCAGGTTGAGCAGCAGGATGTTGGTGGGCGTGGCCTTGCTCCGGACGTTAACGCTGAAGGCGCAGAGGGACAGGATGTTGGCAGGAAGGCCAATCAGGAACGTCAGGATGTAGACGGACAGTATCACCACATGGTTCGCCATAATCCTCAAGATCACCAGCGAAAGACCTGGGACAGGAGCATATCAGTCCATTACTGGGCAGTTCAGTCATCTATAATATTGTACAGTAGTAAGATTTATTTTCATGACACACTCAACACGCACTTTATGAGGAACATTTTTACGTTATTACACTTACTTATTCATGTGATTATCTAATCAGCCAATTGTGTGGCAGCAGTGCAATGCATACAATCATGTAGATACGGGTTAGGAGCTTCAGTTAATGTTCACATCAACCATCAGAATGGGGACAAAATTGAAATGACTTTGACCGTGGAATGATTGTTGGTGGCAGATAGGGCAGACAGAAACTGCAAAAAACAAAAGAAAATCATGTGAGCAGCAGTTCTGCAGACAGAAACGCCTTGTTAATGAGAGACGTCAGAGGAGAATGGCCAGACTGGTCAAAGCTGACAGGAAGGTGACAGTAACGCACATAACCACACATTACAACAGCGGTATGCAAAAGAGAATCTCCGAACACACAACGCATCATAACCTTAAGTAGATAGGCAACAGCAGTAGTAAAAAATAAGTCTAATAAGTACCTAATAATATTTTCCTATTCCCCTCAGTAAACAAAATTGTTATGCCGGGGGGAACAGAGGAACCAGAAGCAGACGGGGGTGCAGAAAAATGGCGATTTAATATCAAAAGGGCCAGACAGAGCAGGGTCGAAAAACATGCCAGGGTCAAAACCAGGGGGTCCGTCCAAAAAGGCAGAGGTACAAAAATCCAAAAAAAAGCAAAGAAGAGTAGGGAGGGCAAAGTGGAGCTTTAGAATGTAGACCGCTGTGTGTGCACGTGAGCTCGCCAATAGATTTCTCACAGAAAACGTAATTTGTCCACTTTTTTACTTTACAGTAGAGGTGATCAAACTTACAATAACTAAGTGCTAGTGTGTTCTAAGCCTTTACTGGTCCCTGTACAATGTTAGCATGATGTAGCTAGCATAGGCGAATAGCACAAAGCCATACAATTTGCTTTTTAACGGCACTTGGTCATTCAAACGATGTAAATAAAAGCATTCGATTAAGTTCGACGGCACCGGAATTTTCTGTCGTACCGTCCATAAATGGCAAAAGTCCCACCATAGGATTTATTTAAATCTTTAAAAGTTATACATTTTCTGAATCGTCATTAATTCATCTTGTTTCTATAAGTGATTTGGCGTGATCGTACAGTTCTGTAGCTATGTAAATGACGTCAGAAGGATACAGCACTGTTATTTGCGACCTAAACTTTGACGAACGCTCGAGAGCGTTAACATGATTGAAGTCTGACATGTCTATTGTCAAAATCCATTGAAACTATAAAAAAGTAACCAGGGACTTTGGACTTATAAGGCTGGTCATACCGAGTACCCAGCAAAAATATTGACCTGGCTACAGTCACACTTTTGACATTTCGAACTGCCACCAACTGCCATGTATGAGCGCGTGAAGTAAACCAGCAAAAGCTATTGTTGTGTCACCATTTTCGAGCTCCATATACGTAAAGAATGGAAAGGCAGTGAAATCTGCCTGTTTTTCGGTGCCGTCGGGGTCCAGCATTTAACATTGATGGAATGCTGGTAAAATGAGCGCTTAAAAGCCACAAAAACAGTCATTTTGTCACATTAAAATTCAACCTAAGCAGAATTATTGTCCACCACACGTTAATTTAAGGTTAAACTGAGATAATAATGATAATATTTATGTTGATTTACGGAAATACATTTTTCGGTTGTCCTCCCTAAGAAGAGTCCAGGGAAGCAGGCAAGGGTCAAAACCAGAAAACCAAATAAACTAGGGCAAGGACTCAGGAACAAGGGCAAGGGCAAGGCAACAAGGAGGCTAGAACTGGGGGACGGAATCAAGGGCTCGGGAAAAGAAACAGGACAAGACGAACTAGCACCGTGCGACTGAAAAGGACAGGCATAAATACACAGGGAAATGAGACAAACTAGGTGGGGCATGGGAGTGAGGGCGGTCTAACAAATGAACATCAGGTGAAACACATGAAAGGGTAATAGGACAATAACGAGGGGGAAAACGAAAAAGCGGACTGGATTCACAAAGACACACATGTAAAACAAACGGCTCTGGACTAGAGAGTAGACAATGCATAGATTGAAGACGTAGTGATAGTTAAGAGATAGCAAACACTTCGCTGAAACAAACGAGTAATAACGGATAGCATAGGAAGGCGGAGTTATAGAACAGCGCAGAAATGCTAAGAGATGCGTTAGTGAGTTAGTAACGTGAATATTTCTAAACTACCCAATAAAAGTGATTGTTAGTTAGTTAGTTAGACAGACAGTAAGTGTATTAATCGGATTAGTACTGTACAAAACCTAGATTCGTAGTGGTTATAGTAAGAATAGTGCTTTACAACATTTAACTACCAAGACAAAGCAGGAAGTAAGAAACGCGAGTGAGGAATTAATTGCCCAATTGCACCTCACTGTCATTAATCAACTCAATAGTGTGATGTTTTAAAAGCACAGAACTGAAGTTGTCAACATTTTGATATATCATAGGTGTCATTGCCAATCCTTTTCATGGTACAGAGTGTGCATTTACAAATATGTTCTGTAAATGTCTCCAACCGAGAGTTTAAAGATATAATGCATGGAACAAATTCCTTTGTAAAATCCGCTTGTATTTCTTTTAGTTATGATGAGGCTTAAAGATTTCTGCATGTTGCCTGCATCATTGAAATTGTGTAAATATCAACCCAGGTGTGCATTAAGATATATATATATATTTTAATGAAAATAATGTTTTGAAAAGAAAAAGGACAGGACAGGAAACCATCTGTTTATCTACAGAGAAAACTGCAAAGTAATGAAAAATAAATTATGTCAGTCCCAACAAATAGCCACATTAACATGATCTGCAGCAACAGACCAATGGAAATCTTCTGATCAGTTATTTGATGCATATTTCATCACATCTGCATACTGCAGATACACACAAAAGTGAAAAGTTTACACAGAAACTACTACTATCGGTGTTAATTATAAAGCTTCATAAGAAAACAATGACTGGTGATGTTTGGGTCATGTTCTGCTGCTTCGACGTTATGCTCAATTGAAAACAGAACCTATAAAACACACATTTCACAACAGGACAAAATTATTAATCTGTAAACCATTAAGTCATGGACATCAAAAGTGAACTCATATTGCAGGGAAAGCAGATTAAGCCCACATGTTCTTACCTGTGCATCTGCTAGTCTAGGCAGCTGTCACCATTTTAGGCGAAGCACAGTGAGGTGAACTCCTGCCGCCCTTTGTGTATTTTAGTCAAAGCTGCTAGCGGTGACTTCCTCCATCTGATGACTTCATGTTTTTTGGGGGGGGGTTTTTAAGAGCACATAGGGACCAAACATTTCACACATGCTAATCATCAGAACTAGAATCAGACATTACTGTCCAAGTATGTTTTTTATGCATACAGTTTGACTTGATGTATCAGTTGAACTCTATGTATTTATATGATAATATATGAATGAAACACAATGTTCTTGTGCCCTCTTAATGCGATAACTTAATATAATATCACTAGTGGGAGGTATGCTAACACCGCAGACAGACCACAAGCCTCATTTCTAAAATTACATTGTGATAAAATTGTATGTATATTAAGTGCCTTTTTGCGAAAGCCATGACTAAGTAATTATGTATCTAAGGGGGCTGTGTGCATGCTTGAAAACAAATATTTCATTGATAATCTATTTTTGCTATGAAGATTGGAAGAAATGTTGGAATTTAGCCTCATCTAGATTAAATTCACAGTTATTTGCCATATTCACAAGATGATTCTTCACAAGACTGACTGTACTTATTGTGAAGTTCATGGGAGTTGAAATTGAAGTCCATTTGAGATGTATATAGAGTATCACAGGTGCGTAAGAATTAGATAGGCAACTTTTTTCAGTTTCTTTTTATGAATCAGTCAATCAATCAGCAAAACTTGGGAAATTATTTTACAGTTGTGTTTAAGTTTCAATCAAAATATTTTGAATAAATTAGCTCCTTGTAAATGGTCGCAGTACTTCAGGCACCTGATTCTTCTACCCGACAGATAAAGGGTTGATTTTGGGACACATCAATGGTTCAGATCTGAGCTGCAAGGTGTGACTTCCTGTCAGTGTTAAGAAATGAATGAGTGCCGGAGGTCCAAATGCAAGGAGAGACGTGCAGTTGCACATGGGATGTATGAGGCAGATCACTGATAGATATCCATCTGACCACATTCGCAAGACAAGGACTCTGTTATCACATTTCCTCAGCCCACTCCCACAGGAAACGTCAGCTTGACCAGATGTCTTGTAATTTAACTGTCGGCATTTTTACACACTGTTATTATAAACAAAAACTCATCAACAGTGCAGGGACAGCATTGTTCAGTCACATCGTGTGAAACCAGGATAACTCATGTATACATGCATGGCTCAGGCGGTAAGAGCAGTTGTCTGGCAGTCAGAGGGTTGCCGGTTCCATCCCACCCTGGGCAAGACCCTGAGCAAGACATCTAACCCCTAAATGCTCCTGACGAGCTGTGTGTCGAAGTGTCGTGAACAAATCACCTAACCTGAGCTGGTTGGTGCCTTGCGTGGCAGCCAATTGCCATTGGTGTGTAGAGTGTATGAATGGGTGAATGAGAAGCCTTGGATAAAGGCGCTGTATAAATGGCATATTTTCCATTTACAATTTACCACTTACCACATAGGTAAAAACGTTACTTAACAAGGAAACACTGTGTCATTGATATGAAGCACCATTCATCAAATTGAGTGTTAATAGCTTCCCCTTGTGGAGAATCTTCAGCTTGCTAAATGTCAGTGAGTGAGTGAGCGAGCTACAAGCCAGGTCCATGAGGTGCTTCAAATAAAAAAATAAATAAACATTGCACAAAATATATCAACATATTTCCACTAACAACGAGGATTCACACTTTCCAGAATTTTAAACAAAGTTCCTTACGGACTGGGACATCTTTGCAGTGTTTATATGAGTACCCAATTGTTTGAATGATCACCTGACTGGTAAATAATTGTGATTGGTGGGATCGAGTGGATTAAGAAACAGGGATGCTCTGCATGTCTGCATGGCATTTGAAATGTGCGTGCATGCATTCATTTTACTTGTAACACAGGTTGCTCACATCTTACCATAGTAGCGTAGTTACCAATGATTTGAACGTCCATTGAATGAGGCTCATAATATAAACAGGGCTTTTAGTTCATAACCATCAACCTCAATGAGATAAATGAGAAGACAAGAAATCCTGGGAACAGATATTTGAATTCCCTTTAAAAAGGACCATTTCACTTTTTCTCCTCCTTTACATGATTATTTCAAAAAGATCAACGGAATGGAAACAGAACTTTCTGTATTTGTTTAAACTTCCAGTTTAAAAATCAGAATTTCAGAACAGGCGGCACGGATGTTGCAGTGGGTAGCACTGCCGCCTCACAGCAAGGAGGTCCTGGGTTCGGATCCCTGTCGGCCGGGGCCTCTCTGTGCAGAGCTTGCATGTTTTCCCCGTGTTTGCGTGGGTTTCCTCTGGGTACTCCAGTTTCCTCCCACAGTCCAAATACATGCAGATTAGGCTGATTGGAGAGTCTAAATTGTATGAGTGTGTGAGTGAATGGTGTGTGTGCCCTGCGATGGACTGGTGACCTGCCCAGGGTGTATTCCTGCCTTTCACCCAATGTATGCTGGGATAGGCTCCAGCCCCCCTGCAACCCTGTTCAGGATAAGCGGGTTAGAATAATGAATGAATGAATGAATTAATGAATTTCAGAACAAAACGTGCAGTGTGAGGAACACTGAGAAGCGAGAAAGTTTTCCTCAGCGCTTTCAAGAACAAAACTTTCAGCATTAAGAGCACAATTTGCAAGGTTCAGAATATAATTTCAGTATGAAAAGCAGACCTTTCTGTATTAAGAGCTAATTTTATTTTTTCAAAATCATTAAATTATCATTATTATTCAATTATTATTGCTTCATTCACAAAGACATGCATGTCAAGGTAGGTGTGCTCCAGCCACAGTAGTTGTACTACTACCACTATAACACAGTAACTAGGATGGGTCAAATACAGAGGACAAATTACCCCAGGGGGATCAACATGTCTTATATCTTATCTTAAATAATATTTTTCCTTAATTTCGTATTAATAAGTGTCACACCTTTCTGTGGTGGGGTACCGCTCAGCCACCTTTGCTGAGATTAGATCCTTCGTTGGCTTTGGGCTGGTGCCGGCGCCCCATCAGCCTGTAGAGGGAGTGCTTTATGGTGGCCTGGAAGGTGGAGGAGGAGAAGTAGAAGATGATGGGGTCCAGGCAGGTGTTTGCGGTGCTGAGGAGAAGGGTGTAGTACCTCCAGGAGGGGCTGTCTCCCTGCAGGTAGCCCAGCAGGTGGGAGAGGTTGTAGGGCAGGAAACAGACCACAAACACCAGCAGCGTGCCCAGGGCCATGCCCACGGCCTTCTGCCGCTTCCTGCTGCAGATGCGTGGCCGGGCGTACAGGAGACGGATGCAGCTCAGGTAGCAGAAGGTGCTGACCAGGAGCGCGACGAGGAAGAGGACGAAGAAGAAATAAAGCCGCACAGGGAGCAGGACCTCCAGCTGTCTCGGCGTGAAGTTGTCGTAGCAGACGGAGGTGTTGCCTGGCGTGTTGCCTGGCAGTAGGTGTTGCGTTAAGAAGATGAAGCTGCAATTGGCGGAGCCAAGGAGAAAGGCGAAGGCGCCGCCCAACGCACCATAGACGGGCTTGCGCAGCAGCTTGTAGCGGATGGGGAAGGCCACGCCCAGGTAGCGGTCCACACTGACGGCCATCAGCAGGAGGGAGCTGGTGTAGATGGTGGAGAAGAAGAAGAAGGAAGTGACGCTGCACAGGAAGTAGGGCAGGTCCCAGCGCATGCCAGATGCGGCCTCGTGCATCTTCAGCGGTAGGAAGAGGAGGAAGAGGAGGTCTGACACCGTCAGGTTGAGCAGCAGGATGTTGGTGGGCGTGGCCTTGCTCCGGACGTTAACGCTGAAGGCGCAGAGGGACAGGATGTTGGCAGGAAGGCCAATCAGGAACGTCAGGATGTAGACGGACAGTATCACCACATGGTTCGCCATAATCCTCAAGATCACCAGCGAAAGACCTGGGACAGGAGCATATCAGTCCATTACTGGGCAGTTCAGTCATCTATAATATTGTACAGTAGTAAGATTTATTTTCATGACACACTCAACACGCACTTTATGAGGAACATTTTTACGTTATTACACTTACTTATTCATGTGATTATCTAATCAGCCAATTGTGTGGCAGCAGTGCAATGCATACAATCATGTAGATACGGGTTAGGAGCTTCAGTTAATGTTCACATCAACCATCAGAATGGGGACAAAATTGAAATGACTTTGACCGTGGAATGATTGTTGGTGGCAGATAGGGCAGACAGAAACTGCAAAAAACAAAAGAAAATCATGTGAGCAGCAGTTCTGCAGACAGAAACGCCTTGTTAATGAGAGACGTCAGAGGAGAATGGCCAGACTGGTCAAAGCTGACAGGAAGGTGACAGTAACGCACATAACCACACATTACAACAGCGGTATGCAAAAGAGAATCTCCGAACACACAACGCATCATAACCTTAAGTAGATAGGCAACAGCAGTAGTAAAAAATAAGTCTAATAAGTACCTAATAATATTTTCCTATTCCCCTCAGTAAACAAAATTGTTATGCCGGGGGGAACAGAGGAACCAGAAGCAGACGGGGGTGCAGAAAAATGGCGATTTAATATCAAAAGGGCCAGACAGAGCAGGGTCGAAAAACATGCCAGGGTCAAAACCAGGGGGTCCGTCCAAAAAGGCAGAGGTACAAAAATCCAAAAAAAAGCAAAGAAGAGTAGGGAGGGCAAAGTGGAGCTTTAGAATGTAGACCGCTGTGTGTGCACGTGAGCTCGCCAATAGATTTCTCACAGAAAACGTAATTTGTCCACTTTTTTACTTTACAGTAGAGGTGATCAAACTTACAATAACTAAGTGCTAGTGTGTTCTAAGCCTTTACTGGTCCCTGTACGATGTTAGCATGATGTAGCTAGCATAGGCGAATAGCACAAAGCCATACAATTTGCTTTTTAACGGCACTTGGTCATTCGAACAATGTAAATAAAAGCATTCGATTAAGTTCGACGGCACCGGAATTTTCTGTCGTACCGTCCATAAATGGCAAAAGTCCCACCATAGGATTTATTTAAATCTTTAAAAGTTATACATTTTCTGAATCGTCATTAATTCATCTTGTTTCTATAAGTGATTTGCCGTGATCGTACAGTTCTGTAGCTATGTAAATGACGTCAGAAGGATACAGCACTGTTATTTGCGACCTAAACTTTGACGAACGCTCGAGAGCGTTAACATGATTGAAGTCTGACATGTCTATTGTCAAAATCCATTGAAACTATAAAAAAGTAACCAGGGACTTTGGACTTATAAGGCTGGTCATACCGAGTACCCAGCAAAAATATTGACCTGGCTACAGTCACACTTTTGACATTTCGAACTGCCACCAACTGCCATGTATGAGCGCGTGAAGTAAACCAGCAAAAGCTATTGTTGTGTCACCATTTTCGAGCTCCATATACGTAAAGAATGGAAAGGCAGTGAAATCTGCCTGTTTTTCGGTGCCGTCGGGGTCCAGCATTTAACATTGATGGAATGCTGGTAAAATGAGCGCTTAAAAGCCACAAAAACAGTCATTTTGTCACATTAAAATTCAACCTAAGCAGAATTATTGTCCACCACACGTTAATTTAAGGTTAAACTGAGATAATAATGATAATATTTATGTTGATTTACGGAAATACATTTTTCGGTTGTCCTCCCTAAGAAGAGTCCAGGGAAGCAGGCAAGGGTCAAAACCAGAAAACCAAATAAACTAGGGCAAGGACTCAGGAACAAGGGCAAGGGCAAGGCAACAAGGAGGCTAGAACTGGGGGACGGAATCAAGGGCTCGGGAAAAGAAACAGGACAAGACGAACTAGCACCGTGCGACTGAAAAGGACAGGCATAAATACACAGGGAAATGAGACAAACTAGGTGGGGCATGGGAGTGAGGGCGGTCTAACAAATGAACATCAGGTGAAACACATGAAAGGGTAATAGGACAATAACGAGGGGGAAAACGAAAAAGCGGACTGGATTCACAAAGACACACGTAAAACAAACGGCTCTGGACTAGAGAGTAGACAATGCATAGATTGAAGACGTAGTGATAGTTAAGAGATAGCAAACACTTCGCTGAAACAAACGAGTAATAACGGATAGCATAGGAAGGCGGAGTTATAGAACAGCGCAGAAATGCTAAGAGATGCGTTAGTGAGTTAGTAACGTGAATATTTCTAAATGACCCAATAAAAGTGATTGTTAGTTAGTTAGACAGACAGTAAGTGTATTAATCGGATTAGTACTGTACAAAACCTAGATTCGTAGTGGTTATAGTAAGAATAGTGCTTTACAACATTTAAGTACCAAGACAAAGCAGGAAGTAAGAAACGCGAGTGAGGAATTATTTGTGAACCTGACAATACCGTAAACACCTGAATAGTGGGGCACGCAGACAGGGGAGTGACTCGACTGGAAAACATTCAGACGCAGACATAACAGGGGAGGACGAGTGCAAAGACGAATGAAAATAAACAGAACCAGCCATGAAATATGAAAAATAATAAATTACAAGAATAAATAATACTAAACAATGATACACTAACACAGAGAACACAGGAACATAACAAAAATGCATACTATAGCACATAGTTATACTTACAACACAGCAACTGTTGTAAGAGGCAATCCTACTAACCCTGCCAAGTCCCTCCCTTGGAGCGGCGAGCCAATTATTCCGCTCCATAACAGCCAGCCAAACTCGGCTTTTTGGCAGGACCGGGAATCCACACCCACTTCAGAATAATTAGATCATTTGGCTATATTTTTTCATAACCACTTCAAATGTAATCTTTGTATAAAGGCATGCGAGACAAAGTAAAATAACATATTTTCTCAAAATTTCTGAAGGAGAAGAGGCATTTTAAGCGTTTTCCAAAAGATATATATAAATGTTTGAAAATCCTTTAATCAGGTCCGTAGAACAAGCAAACCCAGTCGCAGTAATCCAACAGGCAGAACGTTCGTTCCGAGTTTTTATTTTGTTCAGGCGAGTCAAATAGGCAATGGTCAATAGGCAGCAAACAGATTCAGTGGGGATAAGGCAGTTAATAAAACAAAGTCCAGGCAATGGGTCAAAACTCCAGGAAACAGGTATAACTGGGATAATCCAAATCATAATCATGGTCACAGGCAAAGGGTTGGTAACTAACAGGCTAAGCAGACAGAAACAGAATCCAAAAACAAAAGTCGAGGTGCCAAAACAGGTTGATAAATTACGGTCCCAAATCAGATAGACGGGATAAACAAAACGTAGAAGAGAGTATGGAAAAGACACATAACAATCGGACAACGAGACATACCAACTGAGGGGTTTAAATAAGACAGGGAACAAGAGGGAAACAGCCATCGGGTGTGGGAAACAATCAGGAAGTGAAAAAGCAGGTGAAACGAATGAATGAAGTGACAGGGTGGCAGCGGTGCGCACAGAGGTAACAAAAACACAGAATTGAAACAAAACCTAGACAGTGAAAAACACCGAACCCGACGGCTTTAAGGTGGACTTTATGGGTTCTTGTGGCAAAAGTGTTTATTCTGAGGAGAGGGTCCCGTGAAATTTCCCCCCAGACACAGGTGTACAACGGTCACTGTGTCTGAGGGAACTCCCGTGTGTGTGATGTGTGGGTTTGATGTTGGTTAGCAGACAATCCCACTTTGAAGTCAAAGACACCACAAACCAACAGTGCCTTTTGAGTCCTTCTAGTACAATATGCCAGGCAACCTTGATGGTCCTGAGCCTCACGGTATCATTGCAGTCAATGCCAAACATTTGGACGGTACAGGGTGTACACTGAAAGTTCTTCTATGAATCAATTTTCTGTAAATTTTGTAAAAAAAAAAAGAATTACTGAAATTAAGAAAAATGTTTCCACACCACAAGGGTATCTTGAATGGACCAAATGCATCCATAGAAGATCTGCTCTGATCATTCTTTGAGGTAAGATGAGGCTTTAATATTCAATCATTCAATATTAAATGCTTCTGGCAGTCTCGTGTTTAGTGCCACTGTCTACATGAAAGATGTGCAAGCCTATGCTTTTAGAACCGTAAAACCGCACGTAAACGCCCCCACGTTAAACCGCACATTATACGAGTGGCGGACATAATTTTTCATTAAACCGTTAAATCGTGGACATAGAAAGTGAACTTTTATTGCAGGGAAAACATCTTAAATCCAAAGTGTTCTTACCTGAGCATCAGCTAGTCAGGTCTCGCTGCTTTAATTAAGGAGGAGTGAGGTGACTTCCTCACTGGACCCAGTTTATTTTAGTCAGTGTTTGGCAAGGACTTCCTAGGACTGATAACGTCATGTGAGAGCATTCAGAATGAATCAGAACACAACTTTATTGTCCAAGTACTGTTTTTCATGCAAACAAGGAATTTGACTAGGTTAATCAGTTGCTCTCAGTTGAATAAAGCACATTGTGCATGTTCCCTTTGAATCCTTAGCTGTAGAGTAACTTAATATCATATCACTAGCACCGGTTGTATACTAATACCATGCTGATAGACCATGAATCTTATTTATAAAATGGTATTGCGATCAAGTTGTATCTTAAATAGCGGCTTATGCCGACAGCCATGAACATTTGAATATAGGTTTAAAGCTGGCAGGTCCTACACCATGCTGGTTGGTACAATGCAAAGGCTCATTAAATCTTCTGCCCATATTTTGGTACATCTGGTGGTGCACTGCTCACTAAAGTTAATTGTGTAAAATATCTGGGCTATGGATTGACTCTGAATTATCAGAAATCACATTTATTATCTATGTGAAAAGATTTGCTCTTCCCTTGGTGTTTTGCACTGATCAAAGTACTGTTTTACCATAAAAGTAAAAAAGAAGCTGGTATCCCAGTTGTTCTTGATTATGGAGATACTGTATATCAAAATGCTTCAAAAACGTATTGATATATATAGATGTTATATTTAATAATTTATGCTGAATTATTGTCAAATTCTCACATTCAGTGTCACCACTGCATAACGTACAGCCAACTGCAATGGCTTTCTCTCTGGCCCTGATACCAGTTCCATGTTTTGTCAGAACCCTCTCAAAAGAAGAGATGGTATTGTACATCTCAAGTGGTTTTATCCTGAAAATAAATATATTTCTCTATTTAAAAAAAAAACATTTTGCATGGGTTAACATCTGTAAAGAATCTGACGAATCTGACATTTAAATGATAAGACATCTGCTCAAGCCACCGTTTCCTGTGAGAGAGGATAGAGGAAATGTGATGAAAGTGGCCTTGCCTTTGAGAATGTGTCTGATGGTTATTTATCAGTGATCTGCCTAATGAGGCTAGTTGCATGTGCAACTGCACGTCTCTCCTAGCTTTTGAACCTTCGGCACTGAACAGATTCGTTTATTAACACTGTGACAGGAAGTCACGCCTTGCAGCTCAGACCTGAACCAATGTCCCACAATCAACCCGTTATCTGTCGCGTAGAAGGATCAGGTGCATGAAGTACTGCGGCTTACATAAATCTAAGGTTATTTCCCAGGTTGTGCTTACACTTGATTTCTAAATTGACAAAATGTTGCGAACGTTCAGCTTCTTACACACCTGTGATATATACATTTAAAATTAACGTAAATTTGAACTCATGGGATCAAATAATTGCTCAGCTATTTTCATCAAAATACAGTTGCACTACAACTTTTCTTGCACTTTTCATGCTTAAAATTGAAACTCAATTAAATATTATTTATATAAGGGCAAACACAGTGCACTTTGGGGATTTGCACACACCCCTTGTATATGCAGTACCTCCTAACCTCTAAACTTTGTACGGAGATATGATCATATCCATGATCGCAATACCATTTTTATAAACCAGGCTCGTGGTCTGTCTGCACAGTGTTAGCATACCTCCCGCTAGTGATATGATATTACGTTATACCATTACAGTACTGTGCAAAAGTTTTAGGCAGGTGTGATAAAAAATGCTGTAAAGAAAGAATGCTTTCAAAAATAAAAATGTGAATAGTTTATTTTTTATCAATGAACAAAATGCAAAGTGAGGGAACAGAAGACAAATCTAAATCAAATCAATATTTGGTGTGATTTCACAATGATTATAAATGAGGCTAAACACGATGATTGTGTTTCAACCTACATATTAAATTGATTATTGAAATTAGCTCCTGTTTGGTATAATTGGTTAATCACACACCTGACTACAAAATGTAAAATTACATCTTTTGGAAAATGAATATTTGCAAATCTCAAATGTGTTCTTTTATACTAACACACACACAAAAAAAACATATATATGGGTGCCTAGGACTTCTGCACAGTATATGGCTATAAAATACCTGACTTTGTGCAAGTATACCTAGAAGAATTGATGCTGCTTTGAAGGCAAAGTGTGGTCACACCAAATATTGATTTGATTTAGATTTTTCTTCTGTTCATTCACTTCTTCTGTTCATGCATTTTGTTTATTGATAAAAAGAAACTATTAACATTTCTATTTTTGAAAGCATTCTTATTTTACAATATTTTTCTGCACCTGCCAAAAATGTTTGCACAGTACTGTACAAGGGAACAATATGCTTTATTCATACATTATTTTATGAAGTCAAATTAGAAGAAGAAGAAGAAGAAGAAGAAGAAGAGTATTGTTGGATAATGATACATAGAGAATGCTACGTTTTTTTTCCCCATAGTCTTTAAACAAATGAAGTCATCAGACGGACGTCACCACTGACTGCTTTGACTAAAATAAATAAGAGCCATATAAATTCCCCTCACTCTGCCTCAATTTAAACAGAGAGACCTGACAGCAGGCTTGACGAGCTGGTGCACAGGTAAGAACACTTTGGTTTAACCTGTTCCCTGCAATAAGAGTTTAATTTGGAAGTCCATGATTTAATGGTGGAAAGATTAATCCTATCAGGCTGTTGTAAAATGTGTGCTCCATAGGTTCTGTTGTTAATGGAGCATAACGGAAAGCTGCATAAACTGACTCAAACACATCTATCAGTTCTTGTGCTTTTTTTAACGGATGACTTCTGTTTTTTGTAAATAACACTGATAGAACTAGTGTTGTTTCACTCTGAGTGAATGCAGAATGCAGGTGTGCAACTATGCACCAAATAACTGATCGGAAGATTTCCATTGGTCTGTTCCAGCTGTTCATTACAACATTTTGGTGGATGGCCAGTATTTTAAATTGGCTTCATCATATTAAAAAAATTGTATTTGAAATACAAAATGCATTTTGCTCTTTGTATTGTATGGTATTGGAAAACAATCTCCATGTGATTTGTATCAAAACACAAACTAGCCAGCTAGTGATGTTACCAGATTTTAAGAATTTATCTGTACTCTGTTGTAATTCAGAGAAACAATTCCTGGTTAGCTAGGCAATGTTACCTACAATGAAGATAGTAGGTAACTAATTTGCTTCCTGGTTGAATATTCTAGACCAGCCGGGATTCTAAGATGGCTTAAATGGATATTTACCAACGTGAAATGTCCCTTTAAAGTGTTGACACTCCTGGTTGGAGGTAGCTGGTCTGTGGATGGTCAAAGCTGGCCTCTCGCTGGACAAAGTTGATCAAAGCTGGTTATACTGGTAGAGTAGATGGTCACACTGATCAACTGGCTGAAGCTGGTCAGGCCAGGCGGTTGGATATAATTGTTTTGTGAGTGCACCTGACATTTCTAGGCATCAGTCTTCCTTGCTTTCCAGAGCTGTAAATTGACAATGTGGTTTTGCATGTTAGTTGATGATTAGTATGTCCTGCTGTTCACCTCAGCTTCCACAAGACCGGCCAGTGACCATCAGCCTAAAGCCTGCCCAATGAAACTCACGATGAGGGCGAACCATGTGGTGATACTGTCCGTCTACATCCTGACGTTCTTGATTGGCCTTCCCGCCAGCATCCTGTCCCTCTGCGCCTTCAGCGTTAAGGTCCGGAGCAAGGCCACGCCCACCGACGTCCTGCTGCTCAACCTGACGGTGTCAGACCTCCTCTTCCTCCTCTTCCTACCGCTGAAGATGCACGAGGCCGCATCCGGCATGCACTGGGACCTCCCTTACTTCCTGTGCAGCGTCACTTCCTTCTTCTTCTTCTGCACCATCTACACCAGCTCCCTCCTGCTGATGGCCGTCAGTGTGGACCGCTACCTGGGCGTGGCCTTCCCCATCCGCTACAAGCTGCTGCGCAAGCCCGTCTATGGTGCGTTGGGCGGCGCCTTCATCTTTGTCTTTGGCTCCGCCAATTGCAGCATCGTCTTCTTCACCCAACACCTACTGCCAGGCAACACGCCAGGCAACACCTCCGTCTGCTACGAGAACTTCACGCCGAGACAGCTGGAGGTCCTGCTCCCTGTGCGGCTTTATTTCTTCTTCGTCCTCTTCCTCGTCCCGCTCCTGGTCTGCACCTTCTGCTACCTGAGCTGCATCCGTCTCCTGTACGCCCGGCCACGCATCTGCAGCAGGAAGCGGCAGAAGGCCGTGGGCATGGCCCTGGGCACGCTGCTGGTGTTTGTGGTCTGTTTCCTGCCCTACAACCTCTCCCACCTGCTGGGCTACCTGCAGGGAGACAGCCCCTCCTGGAGGTACTACACCCTTCTCCTCAGCACCGCAAACACCTGCCTGGACCCCATCATCTTCTACTTCTCCTCCTCCACCTTCCAGGCCACCATAAAGCACTCCCTCTACAGGCTGATGGGACGCCGGCACCAGCCCAAACCATCAACAAATGATGCAGTCAGAGCCAAGAGGGTTGAGCCAGATATGGCCTTGGAAATCTCTTTCATCAACGACAAACGGGATGGTGAACTCCTTATTCGTATGCCAGTAAATGGAAAGTTGTGACACTCATTCATAAGAAAACATACTTTTTCTTTTTTTCTTTTTGAATAAAGCAATAATAATTTCATGATAAAGTGCAAGGTTCCAGACCATAAGGGACTGTATTGAAAATTATTCCCAAGTGTGAATGTGATCAGCATGTTTTATCCTTGTATACTTTGTCATATTTTGTAGTGTTTATTATTTAAATGTGATAATATCAATACATATGAATATATCAATCCAAAACATTCTCCCCATGTATTATATGAAATATGGAAATGAAACAAAAGCATTCACACAAAAACTTTATTTCAATTTGTTCAGGGGGCAGTACTTATATGCTTTGTTTGCAGATTGCTGCATAGGTTGAACAATCAATCTCGAACCCCGGTCCCCGGTGGTCTAACGTTACATCTCTTACTGTTTACTGTCATCATTCTTTCATAACATTATTTGATAACAGGCAGTTTTTTTGTTTTTTTTCTCAATCTCTCACTCTGACATCATGCCCCTTCCTCTCTCTGGCCTTGTGGTTTGTATTTGGTTGTTTGCCTTGACACTTGTTAAAAGGCCTGTATTTGTTTGTTTGCCTGGACACTTGTTTAAAAGGCTTGCATTTTGGTTTTGCCTTTCAAGACTAGGTTATGAGTAAAATAAAGTATAAAATAAATATTTGATATTCCTTCACCTGGTTGTGCGGTGTCTATGGGCAGGTGGCAGGTGGAGTTCCCCATGGAGTTGTGGGCGGTGCAGGACACATCGAGCCACTCTTCCAGAAGCCCTGTCAGCACGGCACCCTTCTGCTCCACAGCAGAGGCAAAGGATGCTGGGGGATTGGTGCTGCTCACCGTCGCCTCCGACAGCCGCACGCCTTCCAGCTCACCGTCGCCTCCGACAGCCACACGCCTTCCAGCTCACTGTCGCCACAGACAGCCACACGCCTTCCAGCTCACCGTCGCCTCCGACAGCCACACGCCTTCCAGCTCACCGTCGCCTCCGACAGCCACACGCCTTCCAGCTCACCGTCGCCACAGACAGCCACACGCCTTCCAGCTCACCGTCGCCTCCAACAGCCACACGCCTTCCAGCTCACTGTCGCCTCCAACAGCCACACGCCTTCCAGCTCACCGTCGCCACAGACAGCCACACACCTTCCAGCTCACCGTCGCCACAGACAGCCACATGCCTTCCAGCTCACCGTCGCCACAGACAGCCACACGCCTTCCAGCTCACCGTCGCCACAGACAGCCACACGCCTTCCAGCTCACCGTCGCCACAGACAGCCACACGCCTTCCAGCTCACCGTCGCCACAGACAGCCACACGCCTTACAGCTCACCGTCGCCACAGACAGCCACACGCCTTCCAGCTCACCGTCGCCACAGACAGCCACACGCCTTCCAGCTCACCGTCGCCTCCGACAGCCACACGCCTTCCAGCTCACCGTCGCCACAGACAGCCACACGCCTTCCAGCTCACCGTCGCCACAGACAGCCACACGCCTTCCAGCTCACCGTCGCCACAGACAGCCACACGCCTTCCAGCTCACCGTCGCCTCCGACAGCCACACGCCTTCCAGCTCACCGTCGCCTCCGACAGCCACACGCCTTCCAGCTCACCGTCGCCACAGACAGCCACACGCCTTCCAGCTCACCGTCGCCACAGACAGCCACACGCTTTCCAGCTCACCGTCGCCACAGACAGCCACACGCCTTCCAGCTCACCGTCGCCTCCGACAGCCACACGCCTTCCAGCTCACCGTCGCCTCCGACAGCCACACGCCTTACAGCTCACCGTCGCCACAGACAGCCACACGCCTTCCAGCTCACCGTCGCCACAGACAGCCACACGCCTTCCAGCTCACCGTCGCCACAGACAGCCACACGCCTTCCAGCTCACCGTCGCCACAGACAGCCACACGCCTTCCAGCTCACCGTCGCCACAGACAGCCACACGCCTTCCAGCTCACTTCAATTATGAGAATGGGTCTAGCTAGCTAGCTAAATTAGCTGGTTATGACTGAACCAGAGCATCATTGCTCAATCTAATGAGTGAAAACTTCATATAGCTTCATATAGGAAATGGAAATACTATAACTGCTGTCTGTCCTCCATCATTGGTAAAATGGCCACAAACATACATCAATACACACATGCACATATACTCACACACATGCACACACACACAGATGAGGTGAATTAACTGTGTGGTTGACCTTCCTTCAAAGACAGTTGAGCGTATGGCAAGATACACATGTTAGCTTGCAAATCAATGGAGAACTGTATAGATGTAGGCTGATTAAGCAGTCTGGACAGGGAATTGGATGAAGACATTGTTTGCATATATGTATCATATACAGGACTGGTATGCACAATCTGGGTCACAATGTATTTTACATTATTACCGGGTGTGCTGTGTTGTATGTTGCATAGGCTGAACAAAAATGGCAGGCAACAGCATCGGAAAGAGTCACATCCAAGATTAAATCATTTTAATGACATTACACTCCATTGCAATTTAAGTGCTAATGCAATGACATCCAATATGCAATAGAAGAGTAAATAAGTGCAAGCTCTGATTAATACAGTTAACAACAAATACAAGTATTTTTTTTTTGTGGGTTCAGCAAAATGAACTTAAATTATTTTAAATTTTTTATAAAAAAATTTTTTTTTCAAAAATATTTTTGAAACGGAATATTTAACAGTTTTCTTTTTCCCCTAAAAACATCCCTAAGTGAAGTTTAATGAATATAGAATGCTGGAGGCTGCTTCTTCATTTACAGAAGAGTAAAAACATCATAAGGTTCAGCGTCATCATTAAAGACCATGCTGGAGTATTCGCATTCTGAGATTCCACTCCGTTTCCTTCTTCAGATCCTACGCATCCTTCAGGCCCCAACTTCATCAACTCCATTTTGGATGCATCTGAAGTGGGGCCCTACAAGCAACCACACCTCCAGGCACAATACGGGGTGCCCTGTCCCTCCCCCTTCTCAGACCCTATCCCCTACCCCTGCCCCTCCACACTTCCCCTCACCCTGTCCCTGCCCCCTGCCCCCCTGTCCCCACCTCCCTTACCTTACTGCTGCCCCTGTCCCACCCTCTCTTCATCCCCCCATCTCCCCCGCTGCCCCACCCCATACCCCTGCCCCACCCGCTAACCTCTCCCCCTAATCCACTCCCTAGCCCTCCCACTGCCCCTCCCTTTCCCCCTGCCCCTCTCCCAGTCCATCCCCATCCTATGGCTTTCCCTTCTAGGTTTTCTTCTTTCGGGCCACCTGTGAATAGACCACATCGTCACCGTGACCTGCGGCTCCTTCACGGGCATCCTGGCCCTGTGTCTCCACGGAGCGGGGGGAGTGCTTTATCGAGGCGTAAAGCATGTTTTCCAGCTCTGCCTTGTTTCGGTCCTCTGCCAGGGGCTGTGGGTCTGTCCCTCCCAGCTGTGGGTCCCTGGGTTGGGTGGTTACCATGGAGTGGTTGGCGTAGACTGGTTCTTCTTCTGATTGGGGAGAACTCTGCAAAACAAGTGTGCTTATACAATTCGCCTTCCGGTGTGTGTGGGTATGTGTCTGTACATGCGTGTACACTCCATATCGTAGGTTAAAAACAAGCAACAGGAATACACTGTGACGGCTGATGTCTACCATCACATTGGATTACTGGCATTTGGCAGACGCTCTTATCCAGAGCGACATACAATTGATTTGATTAAGCAGGAGACAATCCTCCCCTGGAGCAATGCAGGGTTAAGGGCCTTGCTCAAGGGCCCAACCGCTGTGGGGATCTTATTGTGGCTACACCGGGAAGAGAACCACCAACCCTGTGTGACCCAGTCATTTACTTTAACCACTACGCTACAGGCCGCCCCAGACTACCAGAACCCTGGAGATGGAAACTGAGACCAGATGTAGTGGCTCACAAGTCTAATATATAAGTTTAAGTAATACCTAATAAAGTGCTCACCGAATGTTAAACTGACTGGCCTGTAGTTACCTGGATCAGCATGGTACGTCTTCTTCTACATTAGCATTACATTATCTTCCAGTCTAAAAAAAGAACTGACGTGGTTTATAGACGATTAGCTCTTCCTCTGAGTACTCTTTTGTATGTACCATCAGGACCTGTTTATCTAAAGTTGTTGCAATCATTCTTGTCATTCTAGTAACGTAAACTCACCGTGTTCTGAACAGAACACAGGGAAGTGGCCGCTTCCAATGGTAGTTTTTCTCCTGAGGAATGTGGTTTATGATTATGCTTGCTTATTGACTATCTCAGACATTGAAATACTTTGACTGATGTGAATTGGACCACTTGGACCAAAATCGGAACCATACTTCCCTCTAGGGTCCTCTTCACACTTGTCCTTGTGTTCGATCTGCACTTAGTTGTACGTCGCTCTGGATAAGATCGTCTGCTAAATACCTGTTATGTAATGTAATGTAATGCAATTATAGAGAAAATGACAAATAACTGCACAACATCCCTGTGTTTGGAAGACTGTGTTTGTTAGATAGATAGACAGATAGATAGATACTATATTCATCCCAAGGGAAATTTTAGGTTTGAAATTTAGCTCACGTTGGTCCGAATACCACCTTACTAGCCTGCCCAGTTCGTAGCCTCTTGTTAGCAACAGTTTCCTCACAACACTGTCACGGGGAGCACTATGCTGAAATAGATTGCGTATGTGACTCGTACAAAGTTTTTAGGAAAACGGAAGGAATTATGCTTTACAAACACACAAAAACCAAAGCTGATCTGGACATATTTATTTAGATATTTGTCATGAAAGTTGCACTATTCTGAACACGGTGAGCTAATTCGGTGTTCAAAAAACATGCAGAGTTTACATAACCCTTATTTGCCTTATTACGACGTTCTGAGTATGAAATATACATTCCCACCTTTTCAGGCAGACATATTTTTCCTCACTGGTTAAACTCTGTTTTGGCATGAGAGAGAGTGTGTGTGTGTGTGTGTGTGTGTGTGCGTGTGCGAGTGTGCGTGCGCGTGCGCATGTGCGTATCTGTGTATATAACTGTGGGGGGCCAATAGCATAGTGGTGAAGGTAAATGAATGGGACCCGTAAGATCGGTGGTTCGATCAACAGTACGTCGCTCTGGAGAAGAGGTGTCTGCCAGATGCCATTAATGTAATGTAATGTAACTGTGAAACACAGGGATTCCCAGGGACTCACCTCTTCTGTGTCCTTCCATCTACTTTCACAACACTGGCTGTCCCCTTTTTTCCTGGGAATAACACACAACATCACTACCAACATAAACCACATGCCCTGCTATCATTATAACTCTACCTTAGTCCTCCCTCCTGATTTCCCCCGCCCCCCTTTCTGATATCCCTTTCCCTCTTGTCTAACCCCGCCCCCAAAAAAAAAAATTGCACTTATGATGACTATATGTTTAAAACAGCACTTCCTATGTATTTTCCTAGTTCTGGATGTGATGCTTTGACTTGTGGAAGAACCTATGCACTTGTAAGTCACTTTGGATTAAAAGCGTCTGCCAAATGACTAAAATGTAAATGTAAATGTCTGCCCTATGTTCCCTCAGCGCCAGGGGGCGCCCTTCCAAAAGTACCCTAGGGCCAGCTCATGACCCAGGTATTGTCGTATTTTATGTTTTGGATCGCGTTTTCCTCTGATTTTTATTAATTGACGAAAATGTCAATATAGTTTTCGTCATCATGAATTCGTTTTTATTTAGTTCTCTAATTTTCGTCAGTGAAGAAAATGTTGTTGACGGAAACTATAACGGAAATTATCAACAAAATGTATTATTGTCAACAAAATTAACACTGGTGTACATTGAATTTATGTTTGGTCAATTTGAGAAAATTGTGATGACCTATTTTCACATAACACAACTGTATTAATCAATGAGTGGAAACAAGGGGGATAATCTCTGCACTCGACAGAGTTCACCCACCTCTCTCTCACCACTACACGCTAGGTGGAGGGACTGATGTGAGGGAGCATTGATCTGAGGGGACAGAGGGCTGAGGGAACATAGGCACGCTCCCGTTATAATCATCAAGGAGAACCAACTGACATTTTAAGCATTTATTCCTGATTGGATTGTTTACCCTTTACTGTGTTTACATTTGAACTTTCACTAATATTTAATGACATTACATTACATTATAGACATTTAGCAGACGCTCTTACAACGATGATGTACAACGAAGTGCAGATCGAACACAGGGATGTATGATGAGGACCCTAGAGGTCAGTACAGTTTTGGGTCCTAGCGTGACCATACAGATACAATTGGAACCCTTGAAGAATACATCAACTTATGAACTAGCATACTACAGTCGGCAGCTAGAATATTCCCCAGTAGTGGGGAGATCAGCAAATCAAAACCTGCTAAGAAGGAGTGATTTGCAGTATCCCTTCCTCAGCTCAGCCAGAAGGGATGGTAAAAAATGGAATAGCTGGAAAAAGTCCACCAATCTCAGTTGGTGTTGTTCTGTTGCCTGTTACCAACACACTATATTTATTTTATTTATTTATTCAGGGAGTAACGAGACAGCTTTACCCACCCCCTCAATGTCAATTTGGCCAGTGGAATTGGTAACAATGAAAAGCAGAATACACACCCGCCCAGCTTTTGAATGGCCTTCACAATGAGGCACACTATCACCATGGCACCAGCACCAGCAGCTGCAGCAATCAGCAGTGAGGGAATGCTAACACCTGAACAAAGGACATTTCAATTCGATATTGAGAAACACACTTGACAAATCCTTATGCATTTATTCACCCAATCAGAGGGAAGAAACAGGCTGGAAATTTTATTTTATATCACATATGGGCATGCTACACTGGGTCATGATGTCGAAATCTACAGGTAAGTAAGTGTCATGTGTTCTTCAGGATGGGCAATAGTTAGCAGAGGAAGTGGCTTCAAGCTAAATGGATTAAGGAGGGAGAAAAATGTACAAAGCTTGTACATCTTCCTTATAGAAATTCATCCAAAAAAAGTATATTGAAATTGTTATAATGAGATTACAAATAGTCGGGAAATATTTAATTCAAGCTCAAGAGAAGAAGCCAATTATATATTTTCATTTAAATTTACACCTGTCTCACGATGTGTCTTTTTAACCCTTTTTTCCAACAAAACAAATGAGACTTTCCACTGTACAAAAAAGCCTGTGTGAAGGGCCTATTACAGAAGAGGAGCTCCATTCTGCAATTAACTTGTTCCACCCTCGTTAAAGACCAGTTCTGGATGGAATCCCAACTGAAGTTTATCAGATATTTTATCAATTAATTAAAGACCTGCTACTTGCATGTTTTAATCATGCGTATGCAACAGGAGAATGATCAGAGGCGCAGAAAGTAGGTATCATTTCTTTGCTTTTAAAATATGATGCAAATGGTCAATATAAAGATGATGGATGACATGATTGAGAAGAAAATTGTGTCCATATACCTGAGTGTGGCGATGGGACATGCAGCTGGAGGCTGGAGGTGCCGAGAGCGTTGGTACTGAGGCAGAGGAGAGTGGCCTTGTCTCCCTGTGAGTGGCGCATGGTGAGGGAGCTCCTCAGGCCTGTGTTCCCCAGCTGCTCCTCCCTGATGACTCTGTCAGTAGAGTTAGTGACCCGCAGTCCAGACACACGCCACTCCATGCTGGGAGAGGGATTCCCACGGCTCTCACAGGAGCAGCTGATCTCTGCTGCAGTTCTGCTGCAGCTCCCAGAGCCAGAGATCTGAGGCATGTCTGAACACAGGGTGCCACAGGTAGTAACAACACAGTTCTATACTGTATAAAATGAATATGATATAATTATCAAACACTGAACTTACATATCACATTCAGCAGTACAGTTTTTGAGTTCTCCTTGCCATGTTTATTCTGTGCTTCACAGTAGTACTGTTCACTGCCACTGGACTCAGTCACATTGAAGGTGAGATTCTGTCCAGTTCCTACAGAATTCATCTCTGTACCATTCACTCTGTACCAGGTGTAGTTCTGCACTGGTGGGTTGGCTTTACTGCTGCAGGTCAGAGTCACTGAGCTGCCCTCTAACACTGAACCAGAGGGACTGACTGACACTGAGGTGTTCTTTGGAGGATCTAGGAGATATGAGAATACAAATGCAATATGTTTTTGCTGCTAATTCTGTGCAGCGTATTAACCATGGGAACAGCTTGAAAAAATATAATAGTTATTATTACAATTATTATAATAATGCCTTGATTTACTCAATCTAAGAATAATACGGTAAAAGGTAGCTCTCTTACATAGAACTGTGAGAATGAGACTGGCCTCAGACGTCTGATTGCCTCCTTGTTGCAGTGGGTAAAGTGCCCTGCAGGTGATCTTCTGCCCATGGTGGAGGTGGGAAGCAGTGAAGGTCAGAACAGAAGACACAGATGTGGTTTTATCCTCATTCTCTTGCAGTTGATCCACACTGTCACTCAGCCTGGGGGTCCATGTCAGATTTGGGGGGAGTTTGGGACAGGGGGCTGCAGCAGAGCAGCTCAAACTCACAGAGGTCCCCTCCATCACCTCCACCTTCTCTGTGGTTAACTTGGGTTGGGGTGGAGAGTCTAGGAGACATGGAGACATGAGGAAGGGTTACTGTCTGTCTCAGGATTAGAGTCAAACAGAACTCAATAATTACCACATGAACAGTGTTGGATGAATACACATACAAATTAAAACATAAAAAGTGAATCAGACAATTTGACACCAACATGAAGTACACTTCTTTCTGCAAATAAACAGGTAGCAGCCCAGGTTGTCAAATGTTTTCTGTACTTGTTCATACCCTCATACGTTCCACAATGCTATGCCATTCATGTATGAGATATTTACGGTATATTTTGAAGTTGAGCTTTCTGAAGAATGGCCGCTTAACTATACACACTCTCAAATGACATTACTATGTACATTACTACTAATAAAACGAACAAAAATGTGCCATTGACCAGAAAGGGCACTACCTGTGATAATAAGTTCAACAAATGTTTCTCGAAAAGTATATTTGATGGGGTCATGTAATCTGAATAAATATTTATCACGAGCATGTTTTGGAAGGTTCTCTAGGAGTGTAGTGCAGGTCTTGCGCTGCAGGTCTCCAGTGAACGTTCCTTGCAGATGAGATTCAGATTGGCTTTTAGAATCAAACATTACAGTATCATCCTTTTCACGATGCCATTGTACTGTAGTCCCTGGCAGATCTTTTTCCCATTCAGACGGGATATCAAATCTGCAGGGAATCAGCACACAGGATCCACTCAGAACTTTTATACTCTGAGGCATCCAGACTGCCCACTCTCCGCCCAGGGCTCCTACAACACACAACACAGCTCTGTCACAATATTACACTGGTGATCCTACAGCACACACACAACACAGCTCTGTCACAATATTACACTAGTGATCCTACAGCACACACACAACACAGCTCTGTCACAATATTACACTTGTGATCCTACAGCACACACACAACACAGCTCTGTCACAATATTACACGAGTGATCCTACAGCACACACACAACACAGCTCTGTGAATACATGAGGTGTAAGGAAATTTGGGGCAGCTTTTACACGCACAACGGCGTCTTTACAGACCAAATAACACTTAATGCAGAAATTCAGTGTCTATATTTTTATTCATATTAAAACAAAATCCTTGCAGACTGAAATATGGATTAATAATTAGTATCAACCACACCCATTATCTATACCAGTTTGTATATATACAATTCCTGAATTCACATTTTTATACTGTAATTATATACAGTAATAATTTATCAGTTTAATACAGTAAACATTTATCTCTAGGATAGAGTTAGACTCCTCCTCCTTCAGGACTCACCTTGCAGCAGGCAGCCAATGAGAATGAGCCATGCCACTTTAATCATGTCTCTGGGGAGTAGAGGAACTGACGTTAGAACACAGCACCAACACCCTCCGGAGAACATAACACTTTCTATTAAAATCAAGTACTAGAAAATGTCTTTGTATTATTTGTATGTTGGGACGGCCCCCTGATAAACTGGTATAATCCACAATGTGTTAATACACTGTATGAAGCTTAACATGTTAATACACTGTATGAAGCTAAATATAATACATATCTGATGGCCAAGGGACTGCAGAAGCATTTGGACCAGGGGTCTGCAACCTTTATTATCAAAAGAGCCATTTTGCCCTCTCTTCCACCAAAGACAAATAGTCTGAAGCCGCAAAACATAACACAGCTTATAAACTTTTAAAAGTTTTAATCTTTTTTTAATTTTACCTGTTACAACAACAGAATAGAACAAACAGAAGTGCAGTGTGCATGTGTAGGCCTACTTTGAAATAAATTTAACAGTGAACTATACAGGCCTATTTGAGTCCTTCCAATATTTTGTAAAATTAAAATAAAAACTAGCCCACTTTAATAAAAATAAAACATTTAGCCGCAGCTTAGCAGCTTTAAAAAAAGTAAACATAAAATTAGGAACGTTTGTGACAAGTCCATTTCAGTGTGCTCTGATCCTCTTCAGGTTTCTTTCTCAGCCAGCAATCAATCGAAGCACTTCAACATACAAAAAAAAAAAAAACTACATCAGCTCCGGGTCTGAAATAAATGTTTTTTTCTGAAAAATAAATGTTATTGTTCTCACCTGTTTAATGTGACTTTGATCTTCACACAGGACTGTAGGCTCTCATTTGTGAGGCGGGAGCGATATTTGGACTTTATGAAGGTCATGCTCGAGAAAACTCGCATAAGTATGTTGAGCCAAAGATGGACAGGACTCCAAATGCATACTTTTTCATGTTGATATACGTGTCGGGAATGGCACTCCATGGTTCAAAAATAAGTTTTTGGGGAGGTTTACAATATCACTCCATTTGTGCTCTTTAGCGAGAGTGGCCTTCTGACGGGCGACTTCCTCAAGATCCGCTGTCAGGCTTTTGAACTTGGAACCCCATAAATCTTTATCCGCTATGTCGGCCAGTTCAATTTCAAGATCGGGCTTACTTACTCCTGTGAATGCGGATATGTTTAGCAGGGATGGGTCGATGTCTCTGATATTTTTATGAACGAATCTTTCATGTACTTTCCGTCTGTGAACGGCTTCCCCCTCCTTACGATTTCCTGAGCAGCCACAAAACTAGCAGCTGTAGTTGACTGGAGAGGTGATCCACTTCTTGAAAGTATGTTTGCTCTGCTCAACTTTCCGTAGCAGTTCCGAAATTGCTCTCTTTCGGTCATCTTCAGTTGGGTAATTTTCAGCAAATGCTGCGTGCTTGTTTTGAAAATGTCTCTGAACGTTACATTTTTTGTTGTTTGACAATTTCTCGCCACATATTAAGCACACAGGTAAGCCAGCGTCGTTGGCGGTGAAGGCAAACAAATCTATCCACGCAGAATTAAACTCTCTTTCTTCTGAGAGTTTTCTTTTTTGGGATTTTTTCATGGCGCCTGCAGGTAAAGGCGAGGGCTATAGATATAGATAGACGTTGATGTGACGCATATTTTAGTCGACAAATTATAAAAACTTTTTTTAAATTCGATGTTAAAGTATGACCTCGAAACAAAAATAAAATAATATATAAATAAAAAAATTAATTAAGAAATAACCGTTATTCATTTTCATGTTTTTTCTGTCATGGCCAAAGGGAGCCACTACAAGGAGGCTGAAGAGCCGCATGCGGCTCCAGAGCCGCGGGTTGCCGACCCCTGGTTTAGACGATACATTTATATCCAAACATTGGAAACTGGCTTCTTTCCTGCGTGGCCTACAGCCAAACACCCTTGTGTAAGGCGGAAATGATTAACATCTGGCATTGTCACTCAGAGCGCTGGTCAGCTTGCTGACTTCCTCTGGTATTGTGGCAAAATGTGGCTGTAAAGTAATTTAACCCCAGGTGCATGCACCATTAACCCCCACTATCTCCGCACCCATACGGGCAGGAGCCGGTTGGGGAAGACTCAGGCCTCCAGCCGTAAAACTCGTTACGACGGGGCAACATTTTTTACGGCACAGAGAGGTTGTGAGGAAATACTTCCTGCAAGGCCATTCTCTTGAACCCCCCTTTATTGATCTCTCCCTCTTTACTCAGTCACTAAATGATGTGTACAGCACTGGATGTTTCATGACAAAGTCAGTTTAGATAATATTCATGTTTGGTATTATTCTGATTGTTTCAGTGCGACTGGTGCAATGGTTTCATTTCTGCAACAGCAAACCCTGGAAATCATAACCAACCAGGAACCAGGGAGAAACTGTGTGGAGCTCTGCCCCAGTGAAAGCCATGTGCCTCAACCCCCCTGCGTTTCCTGGGGAGGCATGGCTCCAAATTCCAGATGGGTGACCCATTTTTAGGGTTAACATCAAAGGCCAGATTTTGGATTTAAGGACAGTAAACTAAGCAATCTGGGAGGATGCAATCAGACTCCCGTGCACACCGTGCACATAATTTCTATGTACAGGGTGTCTGTAGCCAGACTCCTGTATGTAGCTTTTATTACCAGGTATTACTTTTAAGACTCCGTAATTTGGTTTCCTTCTAATGTTTTTATATTACTAGTGTGTAATTACGTATGTAACCTACCTGGTAAAATAAATTGTTAAAACTTGATCTGTGTGGTTTCGCTGACTGACACTCAATGTTATACAGGGAATGCTTGGTTTACCCCCTCAAACTGGTGTAGGGAGGATGAATATTTACGCTTAATGTATCACGGCGTATAGCACCTGTAGACCTATGATGGTAAATCCCTCGCCTCCGCGTGGTAGTTCATTCATGTTGAGCACAGCCGTAGCTAGGTTGGTCTGCTTGGGTCCCTAGGCTGTAAACAGATATACCCAAGAGTAGCTATTCCTGCGACCTCTGTGATGACTATAGATATCTAGTCAGTTCGTGAGACGTGCACATAACGCGCAATGTGACATGCGGCGGGACCAGCAGAGGACTGTTCGGAGAGTAAATCTCAGTACAGGATTCCTATAGCGATCAAGTCAAAATTATCAATAAGAAATCTACGTAATGTGGACAACTAATCTAAATTATTATTCTAAAATGGAGTCAGATAAACGAAGGTGAATCTATTGGCCCTATTGTGGAGATTCTTGGTCAGCCCGGACCAGCAAAGAGCAGAGGGCAGAGTGGTACTACTGCCTTTGTATCGTGGTTTATTTATTGGCTGATCTATTGGCTGAATCTCCGCATAGGGGCCACTAATTTTTAACCCTATTAGTATTCTTTCAGCAACACCAGAAGGACGAGCAGGCTGATACCTTCAGCCCTCGCTAAATTCCGTCGTTGGGTTTGCGTGGGGTTTTACACTTGGAACAAACTCAAATCAGGTCTGTGAATTTCCTAAAGCTAAATCTGTTTGAGAGATCAATGAATCCATGTGAAATGCACTGTTATGTGTATCAGGGTGTCCTGAAAGAGCCAAAAAAGGAACACATGACCTCACGAAATAAACACAACATGCCCAGTACCGTTCAGCCCTTACACGTTCATCCCTGGAAATGTCCACACTACTCAGAGTTTCTCAGAACACACGTGTATTTCACAGTAATGAAAGCAGCTCTTTGAGTGTTCTGTCCATGTATCCTATACTGAAAACACATCCAATAGAATGGCCTTGTTCTCCCTTCTCCCTAACCAAAAACAGGAAAAATATCACTCTCTAGCCCAAACACAACTGCAAGAAGATTTTATCGTATCACCATCTTGATTGACTTCATTAATTTTAACAGTGCAACAAAATCTGACCGTCCAAACCAAAGCCTGTCACAGTATAGAATGATATAGAATGAAAGCAGGGGTCAGAGTTCAGAACTGGTGTGACTCATGACTGCTGGGTATTTTGCTTGGTGCAGGATTATGATTCATACAAAACTGTAAAAAAAAATTAACTCTTAGTTTAATCATTCAACTATGTGTGGTAAGAGAGAACAAAACCACAATACACTTACCTACATGCAACAGCAAAGAATGTTGTTCAATAAAGAAGTTTAATTTAAATGAAGCGCTGATGCTGCTGGCCTTATACCTAACATCTACTACACATTGAACTGAACAATCAACAAACTTAACTGCTGTTTAAGCCACACAATAAAGTAGAGCAGGGTGGTATTTGTAACATTTCATTTGACCTTTAATGCTTTGCAAACACTTTATTTGTGGATTCAGTAGTAATTGATAGATTAAAAAAAAAAATGAAAACCACATTTTTATTTCTTTTCCTGAAAACCACAATAAATCCTGAGAAAAAATGTACCTAAAATGCTTCTATTACAGACAGGATTAATCAAGCTCTCCAGTTTGTTTAAATATACTTCAATAAGATCAGCAGCCTGAAGATAGTATGTAGTTTAACTGCACCAAGTGTTACTCAGGTGGAAGTGTACTTACGTGTCAGACAGAAGAACATCCAGTCTCTCTCCACTGCACACTGACCCTCAGCCTGCAGAGCACCAGTCCAAACTCACACAAAAGAGGAAGTGCTCATGTGTGGCTTTTTGTGAAATATGCCCAGAATGTGAGCCTGTAATCTTTAAATAACTACCAGAGAAATGTGTGGCTAGATGTAACCGAACCACATTTCTCTGAAACATGACACCATACACATAGTGTAGATAATTCTGGCAACAACTTCCAAAGAAAAAAATATGAAATGAGCTAAATGTGTGCAATAGCTCCTGAGACTCAAGAAATCTATATACTGTATGTGAACAAATACCATTAACAGTAGTATCAACTGCAGAAAAAGGTAAACAATAAAGTCTGTTATTTCATTTCTGTACTCTTGCACTTTGGGTTTTTATAGGATACAATGATAATGAGGTTGATGGTACAGGTCTACATCATAAAGTGATGTAGTTTTTACTTATTGGTCTTCTGCTGCTGTAGCCTATCTACTTAGATGTTTGATTTATTATGTCTTCACAGATGCTGTTCTGCATACCACTGTTGTAATCCCAAAGTGTGACATAAAATATGATCTTGTGATATGATGTGAGATCAAATCTTAACCGCAATTTGATGGGGATCAGCTGAAAGAAGGCCCGATCCCCCATTGAGCAGTGCTTGGTCTTGAGGGTGAAAAGTCAAAGACTGGATAGGAATGCTGTTGAGTGAGCAGTTCTGAAAGATAATTGGCTGCTTTGTTGTTTAGGCACATACACGTACAACAGTGAGGAGAGTCAGGAATGCAAGGGAAAGAGGAACCAATCACAGACTAAGGGATAAGGAGAATACGGCAGGCTTTATTAAGTACAGGCAGAACGAGACAAATTCCAGAAAAACAGGCAAGGTCTAAAAAACGGGTAGTTAGACCAAACAGGGCAGAGGTACAGAAATCCACAATCCAAAAAAATACAGAATCCAAAGAGCCAGGCAGGGGTCAACATTAAGGAAACCAAAAACAAAACAGAGCATTCCATTCCATTCCATTCCATTCGGCAAACGCTCTTATCCAGAGCGACGTACAGTTGATTAGACTAAGCCGGAGACAATCCTCCCCTGGAGCAATTCAGGGTTAACAGCCTAGCTCAAGGGCCCAACAGCAGTGTGGATCTTATTGTGGCTACAGCAGGGATCAAACCACCGACCTTGCGGGTCCCAGTCATGGACCTTACCCACTACGCTACAGGACACCCTATAGCAGAGCTGAGCAGAGCAGAATGCACACAGGTAAACAGGACAGAAAATAGAGGCTAGAACTTGGCAAAAGGAAAACATAACTGACAAACAAGCAACCAAAGAACAAAACAGGCAGGCTTAAATATAAGAACAAATGAACTAAACAATTAACAGGTGTGGATGCTGGGGAAGAGAGGATGAAAAACAACGAGAAACAGCTGGAACAAGACAGGAAGGAAATGCGTATATGCATAATGGAAAGATAGGTAAATCAAGGACTGGAGTTAAAGCAGATAAAGGAAAAAACAATAGGAAGAGGGGCACAGACGTGACAGAGGAGAAGGGTTTTGAATCTGATCCGGTGTGAGATGGGAAGTCAGTGGAGAGGTTGGAGTAAAACATTGAATGAGCCTCCTTCAGGGCTTTGGGAGAAGTCCTTTGGTGCTCATGATAAGCCAGTTTCTGGACAGTGAGCCTGGTAACTGTAACGATGCTCAAGAATGCGTCCAGAAGATTTAATTCTTCTCAATTCACGAGTGAACCAGGGAGCAGAGTGGGAAAGGCCAACCCACCGGGTTCTGATGGGTGCATGGAGGTTGAATATATTACTCAGAGATTTGTTGTAAAACTCAACTAATTCAACTGCTGATGAGAAGGTTGGGGGGGGGGGGGGGGGGTGCAAGGTTCAGGTGGTCATGTGACAGGCTTTCTGGGTCAATGGTTCTCCAGTACCGGAAACACATCTGACGCTTGGGCTTTGATTAACAGAGGCAAGGAGACTAGGTCAATTGACACAACCATCTGGTCCTACCCTCCAAGGTCATCAACCTGAAGGTTGTTGATGGGGACAGCATTAGTGATGACCAGGTCCAGTATATGCCCCCGAGTAGGGACAGTGACATGCTGTTTCAGGTCAAGGCAAGGCAAGGCAAGTTGCCACACAATGGCTTGAGGGGGGAGTAAACTTGAATATTGAAATCACAGAGGACCGAAATATTGGTTGAGGTAGAGCAGAGTGATGTGAGAAGATGGGTTATTTCAGGAGCGAGGGATGAGTTGGATCTAGGGGGTTGGTAGTGTAGGGCATTTTACATAAGTGTCCCTCTCTGCAGACCCCCAAAAGGAAACAGACTGTGTTGACCATGTTGACACTGGGTCAGCAAGGTTTGATGAAAAGACCGAACTATTGCTCCCATCATTGTGCTGCCTCCTCCTATAGATCATGGGTTTTCCACGTACAGTGTTTAGTGTCTTTAGATAGCTTGTGTTGTGGGAAATAGTTTGGTGTCATTGGTGGTGTGGTACATTGGTTGCTGAATAAAGATCTTGAAGGAATAAACCACAGGTAATGCTAGTTACCTGTGAGTCAGCATCCAGCTGTGCTATAAAGGTTAACCAGATTTGTTGGACATACAGAGCAGGGCCATTGTTGTTACCACCGTCTTGTGACTCTTTATTTGATGATTTGCTGTTTTTCCTGTAAACCCAGGGTATATAGATGGAAACGTGGAATAGTTTGAGGAGACTCTATAATACGACCTCCTGCGTACCATTCACGTATAGCCATTCATATTGCACCTTTCCACATAATTATATTTCTGCAATGCACATTGTCGAATAAATTGTATTAATTTGAACCTGCATCCTCTTGACTCGCTCCACTGCACACTCTAAACTTCTGAGTGTGCAGTGGTGCGAGTCAAGAGGATGCAGGTTCAAATTGTTTCCTCTTGACTCGCACCACTGCACACTCAGAAGTTTAGAGTCCTTACAGACATAGACAACCTAGGATACCTGCACCCCATAGTCACTCGCCTATTCACCAGTGCCGTCACAAGATACATACTAAGTGTATTATTGTAGGCTATACAGGCCACAGGCACGTCCGCGTCTATACAAATAGATAGCGATCACTATTGCCGGACATTGGCAGTTCCTTTTGTTGAACTGTTAGAACAGAGGATCAGTTGAATTTATCTTTTGGAGTCAGATAAACGAGAACAAAATTAAATGAACCCTGTTCCAGTAGCATTGGTCAGGTGTTTCCTTCACTTCTCAGATACTTCCGCCTTTTGGTGTATTTGGGGGGTTCTTACAGTAGATGAGAAAAATACTGATGGGAAGGGAGAGGAGGTTGCATTTAACAGTGAGACATTCAAAAGATGATATATTTCAGGCAGTTCAGCTTGGTGCGAGATGGCAAGACCACCACCACGTTTGGAGCGGCAGCCTTTCTCAGTGTACTTGTAGCCCGGGGAGCATGCCTCATAAAGGGCTGAGTAGACCCCAGGCTGATGCCAGGTTTCAGTTAGACACATAATACTAAGCCCATTATCGTAGTCCGTCATATAGTCACGCAGCAGGAGGAATTCATAATTGAGAGACTGCACATTTAGAAGTTCCAAATTAAGAGATTCTGAGGTTGGAATTGGAGCTGCAACTAGTCTCTGTAGCGGTCATATGGTTCTGGAATCTGTGTTTTTTAACGATGACGGGAAGTGTTGCTGTGGTTATGCGGCTCCTACATCCTTACTGCTGCTGGGTTCTTCAAGGCAGAAATAATGTAGATTCTTGTTAGTCCGATATGTTTCAATGCATTTCAATGCATTCAATGCAATGCATTGTGGACTGATGACGGGGCGGCCTGTAGCGTAGTGGTTAAGGTAAATGACTGGGACACGCCCTTGAGCAAGGCCCTTAACCCAGCATTGCTCCGGGGAGGATTGTCTCCTGCTTAGTCTAATCAACTGTTTGTCGCTCTGGATGAGAGTGTCTGCCAAATGCCTGTAATGTAATGTAATGTAATAATGATGAAACAGAGTGAGTGAGATGAGATTGAGAGTGAGAGATGAGAGTGAGATTGATGAAGGACCGTGGTGGATTATTGCATTCTGCTTTTCCCTCCAATTTTGCCGAGAAGAATGGCCGCTCCTCCAGGTGAAAAAAAGGGGTTGGGCTCCCCCCCAGTGCACCTCCCCCTTCCTCTGCTTACCCTTTCTAGGTTTTCTTCTTCAGGGCCACCTGTGAATAGACCACATCGTCACCGTGACCTGTGGCTCCTTCACGGGCATCCTGGCCCTGTGTCTCCACGGAGCGGGGGGAGTGCTTTATCGAGGAGTAATGCATGGTTTCCAGCTCTGCCTTGTTTCGGTCCTCTGCCAGGGGCTGTGGGTCTGTTCCTCCCAGCTGTGGGTCCCTGGGTTGGGTGGTTGCCTTGGCGTGGTTGGCGTAGACTGGGTCTTCTTCTGCTGGGGGAGGACTCTGCAAAGCGAGCGCTGTTTCTTTTAAAACTGTGCATTTCTCAACTGCTCCTATCTGGGAAATTCTAGATACAATTCCCCTAATGGTGTGTGCGTGTGCATGTTCAGGTGTCTGCATGTTCATGTGTGTGGGCGAGTGTGGGTATGTGCATGTGTGAGTGATGATAGATTCCATTGTGTTTCATGCCATGCATGTTTTTTAATTATGATTAAAAAGTTAAAGGTACAATAAATAAGATTTTTGTGTTAAAACAAGGTCCTATCATTGAAAAAGGCTCACTGACATGTTGACTCCCCCGAAACATACAGTTGACGGGCCGGCAATATGTACCAAAACTGTACCATGACTACAATAATTCAAGTTCATTGGTTGAAAATTGGTTTTACTTACCACAGCCAGTGGTGTTTCAGCGTCAGTGCGTTTACAGAGAAGGGGGAGGGATGTGGTTTGAAGGTTTTTGTTGCTGCTAATCCTCTCTAGACCGTTAGAAGTCTGATATTACCTATTGTACCTTTAAGCTTAGCTGTTTGTTCATGTGCGCATAACTGTGAAACAGAGGGCTCATCCTCACCCCTTCAGTTTCCTTCCTTTCACAACACTGGCTGTCCGTCTTTTTCCTGGGAATAACACACAACATCACTGCCAAAATACATCACAGGCCCAGCTTTCAGTATTTTCACCATTGAGATCAGTTTTACACTATCTCTCTTGTAATTGGATGGAAGCATCACAGCCAACATACCCCTGTAATTATCTCTGCTTCAAACTACCTGCCCCTTCAAATCAGAAGTACATTTGGCCATTGTAACTGGTGACAATGAAAACCTGCGTACACACCTGGCCTGCTTTTGAATGGCCTTCATGATGAGGAACATAACCATCATGGCACCAACACCAGCAGCTGCACCAATCAACAGTGATGTAATGTTGAAACCTGAGCAAAGAGCATTTCAGTTGGAAACACACAAGAGAAACACACTTTCAACAACATTGCTAACATTTATTAACAATAATCACAATTCACAAAACAGGGGAAAAATCTACTGTCACTCCTCACTACCGTAGTAGCTCTGAGGGTCCCTATCCTCTAAGTATCCCATGTAGGAGGAGTTTTAGCCTATCATCCCTTTCCCCTCCCATTTTGGGGATCACCACTATGAGAAACGCACGTCGCAATGGATGGTCATAATATTCATTCAAATGTGACAATTGCTGTCACGTCCCACGCCTCTGTCTTACTTCAAGGAAATTAAGCAAGACAGAGAGCGTCACATCATGAGAAAGGGTGTGTCATCGTGTAGTTCTCTCTTTTACAGAGTACTGAAGAAACTGCGCCAGGTTCGATTTTGGTCAAAAATGAGCTAAGTGCAGACTTGAAATCCTCAAATACTGGTCTATCGTTTGGCTATAAATCCATTCCGCACCCACCACAATGAGAAAATATGAAAAAATGTAAACAAAATATGAAATCCGGTTGCATTTCCTGTTGGTCCTCCACATTCTTCTTTGCTGGTGCATCAGCTGTATCTTTGCAAATGAAGTGGTGATGAAAATGACGTAAATGGTAGTTTTTCTCCCAAGAAATATGGTTTATGATTATAGTTGCTTACTGACACCAAAACACTTTGATTGGTGTGAATTGGAGCAATATTTATAGAGAAAATGAGAAATAACTGCACAAGACCAAAGGTCTGAACATCTATTTGCCTGCCCAGTTCGTAATCTCTGGTTAGCAACAGCTTCCCCACAACAATGTCACATTGTTTTCATGAAAACGGAAGGAATTACACTTTACACACACACAACAACCAAAACTGATCAAGAAGTATTTATTTGTCATGAAAGTTGCACTGTTCATATATTTGCGTGGTGCAGTATTATATATATATATATATTATTTTTAATCTGATGATCAAATAGGCCCTAGTCCTTATCTTTGTTGTACTGTTAGCAGTTGAAATTGTACTTCCTTTCAGCATACTTATCCCTGGTTATGGGTATGCACTTTGCACCCTGTTCACCCAAATTCAATCAATCTAATGTAATTCCAACTAGGACTCCCCTGGACGTGTTGAGGATTGGGGGGCGCTCAACCACAGAAGCGTATTAGACTGCCCAGTCAGACAGAGGCTGATGGAAACAGATTTTTTCCCATAAATTATGACGTGACAGGGACATAAGTCACATGCTCCCTCCTGCATCTCTGGCTGGCCCCAGAGTCTGCTGGAGTCTGCCGGAGTCTTTTGATTAGGTAATCTTGTTGCACCCTCTTCAGAAGATTAATCAAACAGGAGTTGAAAAACATACTATCGGCGTGGTGATTAGACACTCTCGGTCTACAGCAGATTAACATCACAAAATCACAGGTTGTCTGTTCAGTGCCCAGCAAAACGGCAATTGGAATACCTTTGGGAGGAGGCCTGGTCTTTTGAGAAGAGATGGTTTACACCCCTTGTGGGAGGGTGCTGCTCTTCTCTCTAGAAATGTATTTTATAATGTCAGAAATTAAATTTCTTGACCCACCAGAGCCAAGGCCAGGCAGCAGACCTTTTGTCTTAAACAGATTTCTGCTTGTTCCCAAGAACTGCTGTCCAGGTTTCATACTATTGAGATAGTGTCTGTACCCCAACCTAAATTAAGCTTTGCTAAAAAGCCAATGAAGGATTTGTATGGCTAATCTAAAGAAAATCAGACCCTGTCATTCTACTTATAATGTGGCTAACCAAACTGAGATTGATTGGATTGATTAATATCAGATCACTAACTCCTAAAGCAACTCTTGCAAATGAATTAATTACCAATCAGCAAAGTGAAATCCTATGTTTAACTGAAACTTGGCTTAAAACTGATGAATATGTTGCCCTCAATGAATCCACCCCTCCTGGTTAGAGTTATACTCATGTTCCCCATCTGAGGGTCGTGGAGGAGGTGTTGCTGCTGTATATAATTCCAATCTCCATGCTACTTTGAAATCTGGCTTCGATTTTTTGCTCTCAGTTTTGCACATCCGGACAAAAAAGCAGTCAGTTTGTCCTTGTGATTGTATACAGGCCACCAGGCCCCTACAGTGGTTTCTTACTTGAGTTTGCCGAATTCCTTTCCAGACTGGTTGTAACTTCAGATAAAGTAGTATTTGCAGGGGATTTTAATATTCACATGGATAGTGAAGGTGATCATCTCAGACCAGCATTCCTGTCTATCATTGAATCTATTGGCTTTGATCAACATATACATCAGTCCACACAGTCCCGTAACCATACTCTCGATCTGGTCTTAACTTATGACACAGAAATAGCAAATATAGCAGTCATGCCTAACAATCCTATGTAAACACACCCTCTACACAGCACGGTCAACATATTTCTCTCCCTTAATTGATGAAAATAGAAACAATCCTAGGCACCTGTTTAAAACTGTTGCCAGACTGACTAAGAATCATGTTGATCCCTGTGTCTCAATATGGTTTAGTAGCAATGATTTCATGAATTTCTTTGATGACAAAATTATAAAAATCAGGGACAAGATTCAAAGTTCCTCTGCCACCCCTCCTATAGGGTCTTTCCTTCCATCCACTCAACACATAGATGCAGAATCCTCGGAAGGACCGATGGTTTATCTGAACTCTTTTACTCCAATAGAGCTCATTGAGTTTAATACCATAGTTAATTCTTCAAAATCTTCTCCTTGTCTTCTAGACCCTATCCCAACAAAGCTTTTGAAGGAGCTACTACCAGTGATTGGAGCATCACTCCTACATATTGTCAATGCTTCTTTAGCATCTGGACACATACCACAGGCTCTTAAACTTGCAGTCATCAAACCACTTCGTAAGGCGGACTGGTTGGAATACCCTTTATTAGTTGCACTGTTACACACAGCCAGTGAGTAGGTGAAGCGGTGTTCCTCTGGTGGTGGTGCCATAAAAGTTTACAACCTCCCACCAGAACACACCATTCTATTCCAGTGGGCCCTAGCCCCTTCTCTGCACCTTGTTAGTCCATCTGTTCCCTTGTCAATCACTCTGTCTCAATACTCTCAGGATTCAGTCACTGGAATGAATTAAGCATGGGATGTTCCATGACAAAGCAGGTTTTGGGTATATTCATGTTTAGTATTGTTTTGCTTGTTTCAGTGCGACTGGTGCAATGGTCTAATTTCCACAAAAGTAAACCTAGGACTTGGTAACCATCCAGGAACCTAGGGAGCTGGAGAGCAATGCTTCAAAATCCAAATTGACTAAATTTGGATTTGGACCATTTTTAGATGAAGATCAAAGGCCTGGTTTTATTCAAATGGAGTCAGACAACAAAGGTGAATATATTGGCCCTATTGTGGAGATTCTTGCTCAGCCCGGACCAGTAGAGAGTGGAAGGCAGAGTGGTACTACTGTCTTTGTATCGTGGTTTATTTGTTGGCTGATCTAGACTCTCCGCATAACCGTACTAATATTCTTTCAGCAGCACCAGAAGGACAAGCATGCAGATACCTTCAGCCCGCGCTGAATTCCATCGTTGGGTTAGCATGGGGTTTTACAACTTCTTAAGAAACCAAACTTAGATGTGAAGGATTTGTCCAACTACAGGCCCATTTCAAACCTTCCGTTCCTGTCTAAAGTACTAGAAAAGCTAATTGTAAAACAACATTGTTCATTCCTGCACCCCAATCATGTACTGGAAGTTTTTCAATCTGGTTTTATACCCTTCCACAGCACTGCTATAACCCTGTTCAAAGTGCTCTGTACTTGTGCTTCAAGATTTAAATGCAGCATTCAACACAGTTGGATCACCTGATCCTGTTGGATATACTTGAAAATCGTGTAGATCTCCATGGACAGGCTCTCTTTCGTTTAGATCATACCTTTCAGACCGATATCAATTTGTGCACTTTAACAATGACTCCTCTTATCAGACCAGGGTAAGATACGGAGTACCACAAGGATCTGTGCTTGGACCCTTGCTTTTCTCTCTATATATGCTTCCCCTGGAACTGTCCATAGAGAAATGCAAGTTCTTCCAGACATCTGTGAGGTACTTAGGACATATTGTGTCTCAGCATGGGGTTGAAACAGACCCCCAAAAGATTGAGGCCCTGGAGACCTGGCCTGGCCCAAAGAACCTCAAAGAGTTATGCTCATTTTTAGGTTTTGCTGGGTGTTACCGGCTGTTTATCCATAACTATTCTAAGATAGTTAAGCCGTTGAATGACCTCACTGCTGGGTACCCACCCCTTAGAAAGAGTGACAAATCCAAAGAGAACACCGGCCAGTACTTCAAAGCAAAAGAGCCTTTTGGAAAACGGTGGACTGACAGCTGTCAACATGCATTTGAATCTATCCTTGACAAACTCACCACTGCTCCAGTGTTAGGATTTGCCGACCCAAAGCTGCTATATGTGTTACGCACTGATGCGAGCACCACTGGATTAGGAGCAGCCCTATATCAGGAGCAGGAGGGAGTCATGCATGTTATAGCTTATGCAAGCCGTGGATTATCGAAGAGCGAATCCCGTTACCCAGCTCACAAACGTGAGTTCCTAGCCCTCAGTGGGCTGTAACTGAAAAGTTCTCTGATTACCTGTATGGGGTCCCATTCACCGTGCTCACGGACAGCAACCCGTTAACTTACCTGGTCACCACAGCCAAGTTGGACGCAACAAGCTATCGATGGTTGTCTGCCCTCTCCACCTTTCAGTTCCAACTGCAGTACCGAGCAGGGAAATGCAACGTTGATGGTCTCTCGCGACTTCCACAGTCTGTGAAAGACATCTCGTCTGCCCTCTACAAACATTCATGAGAATGGTCCCATCAACCCTCTAGTTGCATCTCTTTCTATGATGGCTAAAGCAGTTCCAGACAGCTTTGAACACTGCGGTTTCCTGTCATTTCCAGTATATCGGAGGAAGATTTGAAACAACAACAGAGAGCTGACCCTGCCATCTGTGAGATCCTCCGTCTGATGGAAACTGGAGAAACCCCTCCTCCTGCCGTTAAGAAAGAGCTGCCAGAACTTCCCATCTTTCTGCGAGAGATAAACAATCTTGAGTTGAAGGATGACATTCTCTACAGGAAGAGGCAAGTCAGAGAAGAAACTCAATGCCAGATCGTTTTGCCTGTGAAGTTTAGAGACATGGTACTGAGAAGCCTTCATGATGACATGGGTCACATGGGTTTCGACCGAACCCTTGACCTCACACAATCCAGATTCTTTTGGCCCCGAATGGCTACAGACGTTGAAAGGAAGATAAAGAGTTGCAGCCGCTGTGTACGTCGTAAAATACCACCAGAAAGGGCAGCGCCCCTGGTCAACATCCCAGTCACAAGACCTCTGGAGTTAGTCTGTATGGACTTTCTATCAATAGAACCCGACAGAAGCAATGCAAAGGATGTGCTCGTGATCACCAACTTTTTTACAAAGTATGCACTGGCAATTCCAACTCCTAATCAGAAAGCTCGAACAGTAGCCAAATGCCTGTGGGAAAACTTCATAATCCATTATGGCTTTCCTGAAAAATTACACAGCGATCAAGGGCCAGACTTTGAGTCTAAGACAATCAAAGAACTCTGTGATCTAGCAGGCATTACAAAAGTTAGAACAACACCGTATCATCCCAGGGGAAACCCTGTTGAGAGATTTAATAGAACTCTACTAAACATGCTGGGAACTCTAAAAGCTCAAGACAAAACTCACTGGAAAGACTTTGTAAAGCCACTAGTGCATGCGTATAATTGCACCAAACACGAGACGACCGGGTTCACGCCGTACGAACTCATGTTTGGCCGACAGCCTCGGTTGCCTATTGATCTTGCCTTCAATGTCCCATTGAACAGTCGCAATCAGAAGTCTCACTCTGAGTATGTTAGAGCCCTGAAAACCCATCTTCAAAGGAGTTACCAGCTTGCTAGTAAGAATGCTGCCAAGACTGCAGCACGGAACAAAGTCAGATTTGATAGACGTGTCACTGAATCCACCTTGGACGTGGGTGATCATGTATTGGTCAGGAGCGTTCGTCTGAGGGGAAAACACAAGCTGGCTGACAAGTGGGAAGAAAGTGTGCATGTCGTTGTTAGCCGGAAAGGAGACCTTCCAGTTTACACCGTCAAGCCTGAGAACCAAGATGGTCCCCTCAGAATGCTGCACAGAGATCTCTTATTACCATGTGGTTTCTTACCAGCTTCTGAAGAAGAACCTCCAGCTGTGTCAGACAAGCCCTCAAGACCAAGAACACGTCAACATCCACAACCTGATCCTGAAAAGCAAGAGACAGAGTTTTACTCTGTTGAAGATGACTTTGTGTCGTATTCCTTTTACGATCCAGTCTCTGAACCGATAAGATTCACCCGGGAGTACAATAGGAATGTGCCTTCCAGAGAGCAGCCCAGTTCTTCCGTTGAGCCTACCTGTACTGGCACTGCAGCAGTCTCCAACAGCGCTCCAGAGGAATTTAGTGAAGCCTCATCTGGAAGTCCATCCGTACCTGACACTGAACACTTACCTGAAAAGGAACCTGAACACTTACCTGAAAGGGAACCCGTCACCACAGGTGACCAACCTGAAAAAGAAAACTTACCTAGACAATCAGCAGACCCATCTGTGGAAAGAACAGAACCTGACACAGAAGCAACTGATGCTGAATACTTACCTGAGACTTCCAATAGAACAGATACAGAGAGATGTAGTGAGTCAGAACCTGCAGAAAATGGCGAGGCCACACATCAAGTCGAAACTGTGATTGATGAAGAAAGAAATGAGGAAGATGGAGGTGAGATTCAGAATTCAGTAAGGAGATCTTCAAGACAAAGAGAACCGACAAGACGACTGACATATAATAACTTGGGAAACCCCTTAGTGACCATTGTACAAACACTATTTCAGAGTTTGAGTACAGCTGTCACTAAATCCCTTCTAAAACCTAGTTTTACACCATTATCCAAACCAAAAAGGAAACTATTAAAATATGCAAAGGGACTTGCATAGATTTAAGAGGGGAGGGTGTAACCTAGATGAAAATAGGTTAAATAAATACATACTTGAACTAATAATAATAAAATACATCTGAGCAAATTTCATTATATTGACTGCAAGGTTAATTCCGTCAGATAAATAGGATTAAAATGAATATTTCATTTTTATTAGTTCAACCTGTAAGTTACCATGTTAACATAGATATCCTGTCACTTTAACAAAGTGCAATTGTCCCAGCCAATCAGAATGGCTGTAATGTTCGCTCACGCTTGAGTTCAAAAACTGACGAGATCTTTGGTAACAAAGAAAGACGCCATTGAAGTCGAAAAAGTGAGCAACAAAAAGTTTAGAGACATGGTACTGAGAAGCCTTCATGATGACATGGGTCACATGGGTTTCGACCGAACCCTTGACCTCACACAATCCAGATTCTTTTGGCCCCGAATGGCTACAGACGTTGAAAGGAAGATAAAGAGTTGCAGCCGCTGTGTACGTCGTAAAATACCACCAGAAAGGGCAGCGCCCCTGGTCAACATCCCAGTCACAAGACCTCTGGAGTTAGTCTGTATGGACTTTCTATCAATAGAACCCGACAGAAGCAATGCAAAGGATGTGCTCGTGATCACCAACTTTTTTACAAAGTATGCACTGGCAATTCCAACTCCTAATCAGAAAGCTCGAACAGTAGCCAAATGCCTGTGGGAAAACTTCATAATCCATTATGGCTTTCCTGAAAAATTACACAGCGATCAAGGGCCAGACTTTGAGTCTAAGACAATCAAAGAACTCTGTGATCTAGCAGGCATTACAAAAGTTAGAACAACACCGTATCATCCCAGGGGAAACCCTGTTGAGAGATTTAATAGAACTCTACTAAACATGCTGGGAACTCTAAAAGCTCAAGACAAAACTCACTGGAAAGACTTTGTAAAGCCACTAGTGCATGCGTATAATTGCACCAAACACGAGACGACCGGGTTCACGCCGTACGAACTCATGTTTGGCCGACAGCCTCGGTTGCCTATTGATCTTGCCTTCAATGTCCCATTGAACAGTCGCAATCAGAAGTCTCACTCTGAGTATGTTAGAGCCCTGAAAACCCATCTTCAAAGGAGTTACCAGCTTGCTAGTAAGAATGCTGCCAAGACTGCAGCACGGAACAAAGTCAGATTTGATAGACGTGTCACTGAATCCACCTTGGACGTGGGTGATCATGTATTGGTCAGGAGCGTTCGTCTGAGGGGAAAACACAAGCTGGCTGACAAGTGGGAAGAAAGTGTGCATGTCGTTGTTAGCCGGAAAGGAGACCTTCCAGTTTACACCGTCAAGCCTGAGAACCAAGATGGTCCCCTCAGAATGCTGCACAGAGATCTCTTATTACCATGTGGTTTCTTACCAGCTTCTGAAGAAGAACCTCCAGCTGTGTCAGACAAGCCCTCAAGACCAAGAACACGTCAACATCCACAACCTGATCCTGAAAAGCAAGAGACAGAGTTTTACTCTGTTGAAGATGACTTTGTGTCGTATTCCTTTTACGATCCAGTCTCTGAACCGATAAGATTCACCCGGGAGTACAATAGGAATGTGCCTTCCAGAGAGCAGCCCAGTTCTTCCGTTGAGCCTACCTGTACTGGCACTGCAGCAGTCTCCAACAGCGCTCCAGAGGAATTTAGTGAAGCCTCATCTGGAAGTCCATCCGTACCTGACACTGAACACTTACCTGAAAAGGAACCTGAACACTTACCTGAAAGGGAACCCGTCACCACAGGTGACCAACCTGAAAAAGAAAACTTACCTAGACAATCAGCAGACCCATCTGTGGAAAGAACAGAACCTGACACAGAAGCAACTGATGCTGAATACTTACCTGAGACTTCCAATAGAACAGATACAGAGAGATGTAGTGAGTCAGAACCTGCAGAAAATGGCGAGGCCACACATCAAGTCGAAACTGTGATTGATGAAGAAAGAAATGAGGAAGATGGAGGTGAGATTCAGAATTCAGTAAGGAGATCTTCAAGACAAAGAGAACCGACAAGACGACTGACATATAATAACTTGGGAAACCCCTTAGTGACCATTGTACAAACACTATTTCAGAGTTTGAGTACAGCTGTCACTAAATCCCTTCTAAAACCTAGTTTTACACCATTATCCAAACCAAAAAGGAAACTATTAAAATATGCAAAGGGACTTGCATAGATTTAAGAGGGGAGGGTGTAACCTAGATGAAAATAGGTTAAATAAATACATACTTGAACTAATAATAATAAAATACATCTGAGCAAATTTCATTATATTGACTGCAAGGTTAATTCCGTCAGATAAATAGGATTAAAATGAATATTTCATTTTTATTAGTTCAACCTGTAAGTTACCATGTTAACATAGATATCCTGTCACTTTAACAAAGTGCAATTGTCCCAGCCAATCAGAATGGCTGTAATGTTCGCTCACGCTTGAGTTCAAAAACTGACGAGATCTTTGGTAACAAAGAAAGACGCCATTGAAGTCGAAAAAGTGAGCAACAAAAAGTTAAGACCTGAAACGAAACTGATTGTTGTAAACCTTTATTTTCCATTTTTGCAAGTGTTTCAGCTTCATCTGCATTCCGGAGAAGGACACACATACTGTTCAAATAAAAGTTGTGGTAGGACTGCTAGATGCCATCATCATCATTATCTCGACTACGAACAAATTTATTTTCTTTTGAGATATATCGTGGTAAGATTAATTCACTCAGTACACGGATGGACTGCACAACGTGGTCAGCTGTTAGCATAGGTTGATTGCACCGACTACAGTGTAACTTGAACTTTAAATTTAAGCTCGAATGCATTTACTACGGTTGAATGTTATTCTTGAATTGCTGAACTGTGAATACAATCTGTGAATCTTATCTTCACGATTGTTATTTTTCTTTCATTGCTATGCTTGCTGGTAATGCAAATGCATTTGATTATGTGCTAGGACTAAACTGAAGCTCACTGGTTTCATTAGCAGACAACTAGCAAAAGCAATACTTGACCTTGGATTTGAAAATAGGCCTGTTGAGAAAATTACAATAACTTGATGTTATTATATTAGATTGAAATTATATTTTGATTTAAATGAGAATTTAATTGAATTAAGATTTAAAACAAGATCTTTAGATATTAAGATTAGAGATTATTGAACTTAAACTGAGTTAACTCTTGAAATAGAAACCAAATACATATTTTAGAGAAACCTTACATGTGACTTCAATTAAATATTTTCTCGAACCCAAATAGACTTAAAAGTGAAACTAATGCTAAGAGAATCATCTCATTCTATTCCTTAAATAGAATACATGGTTTACACTGGATAAATAATTTACACTGGATCCATTTGCATTTGGATGCAAATATTTTGAATATTTCTCAAATGTTGTATGTAAAATGTTTAATGGTACCAATTTCTGACTCTTTCTACTTTTAAATCTTTCTAAACTTCTGTATAAACAAGCCGGCATTTAAACTTACCTGATGGTCTGTGGTGTTATTTTGCTGTTATTACTGCATTTAAGTCAGTATGACGATTGCTGTTACATTGTTGTCACTTTGAATGAACAAATAATTTGCTACCTTTAATCGGATCGCCCGTCCCTTTAAATAGCCTATAGATGGGTATAAATAGCCTGTTCTCATCTTTTGGACAAGTTTTTGAGCTTTTTTTCTTCATTATGGTGGGATTTCTTCTGGCATAAACTATAGAGGTATTCCTTAGCTTATCGGGTCATTTGCAGTGATCTCATTCTTCTTTGCAATGTTCCAAACCGTGATTTTGGTATACCTAAGATTTGGCCAACGTCTCTGACTTCTTCCTATTTCTCTGCATGCACTAAGGCAAAAATGAACATCTGACCTATCAGAAAGAACTGAAATGAAGTCGTGTCCCAAAGATTACAATTCCCGGAAATGGGGGGGCTGTGAATAAAAAGTGCTGTCATTTCTTCATGGTGAAACCAAGATCTATAATGCCCTTTAATGAAAGCTGAAAATGTGCGCTTTTACCAAATGTAAATGCTTTCATCACAAATTTGAAACTGGACTACAGAGCCAAATCAAGATATGAACTCAATGTGTGTTAAGGAATGTGTCCAGTTACCTGATTGTTGCTGTGGAGACGGGACACAGAGCTGGAGCCTGGAGGTGCCGAGAGCATTGGTACTGAGGCAGAGGAGAGTGGCCGTGTCTCCCTGTGAGTGGCGCATGGTGAGGGAGCTCCTCAGGCCTGTGTTCCCCAGCTGCTCCTCCCTGATGACTCTGTCAGTAGAGTTAGTGACCCGCAGTCCAGACACACGCCACTCCATGCTGGGAGAGGGATTCCCACGGCTCTCACAGGAGCAGCTGATCTCTGCTGCAGTTCTGCTGCAGCTCCCAGAGCCAGAGATCTGAGGCATGTCTGAACACAGGGTGCCACAGTTAGTAACAACACAGTTCTATACTGTATAAAATGAATATGATATAACTATCAAACACTGAACCTACATATCACATTCAGCAGTACAGTTGTCGAGTTCTCCTTGCCATGTTCATTCTGTGCTTCACAGTAGTACTGTTCACTGCCACTTGACTCAGTCACATTGAAGGTGCGATTCTGTCCAGTTCCTACAGTATTCATCTCTGTCCCATTCACTCTATACCAGGTGTAGTTCTGCACTGGTGGGCTGGCTTTACTGCTACAGGTCAGAGTCACTGAGCTGCCCTCTAACACTAAACCAGAGGGACTGACTGACACTGAGGTCTTCTTAGGAGGATCTGGAAGAAAAAATATTTGTCTTTTAAAAGGCAAAGTCTTCTGTGAAGTGAAGTCTTCTGTGGACAGTTGTCACTGACACATCCACACCTGCCTACCGAAGAGTTTTTCTGATCTGTCAGAAAAGTGTTTGAGAGTTTTCCTTCATTAGGGTGAGAACTGTTCGGTCATCAACTGTTAAGGTCTTCCTTGGCCTACCAGCCCCTGAGCTATCTAGTGCTCTCTTTTTTCTTAAAGATGTTCCGAACAGTTTATTTTAGAAAACATATTGTTTTTCCTATGTCTCTGACTGCTTTTTTTTATTTCTCAGCCTTAGAATGGCTTCCTTAACTGTCATTGTCAAAATTCTAGTCCCCCTGTTGACAAACACCAATAATAGACTCCAAAGGCAATAAAGCTTTGAATCAAGACTAGATGCTGAAAACATTAGTGTACCTGCACAAGAAAAGTGATTGAATTCAGCTGACTAATCAGAAGCCAACTATCCAATTACTTTTGGTGCTATAAAGTATGGAGACTGGATGAAATTGAGCTATGTCCTACATGGATCATGCAATCTGGCTGTAGCCTCAAATTAGAGGTGACAGTCTGCAGTTTATTCATTGTTTCATTTCAAACAGAACAGAAATTGTACCACTGCCAAATATATACAGATGGCACTGTTCCTGTAAATATTTCTGTGATAACATTATAATAAGCAAAAGTAGAAAAATGTATGTTTCACGAAACATTCAAATGAACATATAATTGACACAATGGCAAACCTACAATTAACTCCCAGCTGCACTGTTGCTGAGTTCCCCTTGCCATGTTCATTCTGTGCTTCACAGTAGTACAGTTCACTGCCTCTGGACTCAGTCATATTGAAGGTGAGATTCTGTCCAATTCCGACAGTGTTCATCTCTGTCCCATTCACTCTATACCAGGTGTAGTTCTGCACTGGTGGGCTGGCTTTACTGCTGCAGGTCAGAGTCACTGAGCTGCCCTCTAACACTGAACCAGAGGGACTGACTGACACTGAGGTCTTCTTAGGAGGATCTGGAAGAAAAAAATATTTGTCTTTTAAAAGGCAAAGTCTTCGGTGGACAGTTGTCACTGACACATCCACACCTACCTACCGAAGAGTGTTTCTGATCTGTCAGAAAAGTGTTTGAGAGCTTTTCTTCATTATGGTGAGAACTGTTCGGTCATCAACTGTTAAGGTCTTCCTTGGCCTACCAGCCCCTGAGCTATCCAGTGCTCACTTTTTCTTAAAGATGTTCCGAACAGTTTATTTTAGAAAACATACTGTTTGTCCTATGTATCTGACTGCTTTTTTTATTTCTCAGCCTTAGAATGGCTTCCTTAACTGTCATTGTCACAATTCTAGTCCCCATGTTGACAAACACCAATAATAGACTCCAAAGGCAATAAAGCCTTGAATCAAGTCTAGATGCTGAAAACGTTCTTGTACCTGCACAAGAAAAGTGATTGAATTCAGCTGACTAATCAGAATCCAACTATCCAATTACTTTTGGTGCTAAAAAGTAGGGAAACTATGGATGAAATTGAGGTAAGTCCTACATGGATCATGCAATGTGACTGTAGCCTCAAATTAAAGGTGACAGTCTGCAGTTCATTCATTGTTTCATTTCAAACAGAACAGAAATTGTACCACTGCCAAATATATACAGATGGCACTGTTCCTGTAAATATTTCTGTGATAATAACATTACAATAAGCAAAAGTAGAAAAATATATATTTCACGAAACATTCAAATGAACATATAATTGACACAATGGCAAACCTACAATTAACTCCCAGCTGCACAGTTGCTGAGTTCTCCTTGCCATGTTCATTCTGTGCTTCACAGTAGTACTGTTCACTGCCACTGGACTCAGTCACATTGAAGGTGAGATTCTGTCCAGTTCCTACAGTGTTCATCTCTGTCCCATTCACTCTGTACCAGGTGTAGTTCTGCACTGGTGGGCTGGCTTTACTGCTGCAGGTCAGAGTCACTGAGCTGCCCTCTAACACTGAACCAGAGGGACTGACTGACACTGAGGTGTTCTTAGGAACATCTAGAAGATATGAAAATATGAATTATATAATTGTATTTGGAATTGTATTGTATTCATTGATTATTCTTTTTTACTAAATCAAAAGAATAATACTGTGCATGTCAGCTCTCTTACATAGAACTGTGAGAATGAGACTGGCCTCAGACATCCTCTGATTGCCTCCTTGTTGCAGTGTGTAAAGTGCCCTGCAGGTGATCTTCTGCCCATGGTGGAGGTGGGAAGCAGTGAAGGTCAGAACAGAAGACACAGATGTGGTATTATCCTCATTCTCTTGCAGTTGATCCACACTCTCACTCAGCCTGGGGGTCCATGTCAGATTTGGGGGGAGTTTGGGACAGGGGGCTGCAGCAGAGCAGCTCAAACTCACAGAGGTCCCCTCCATCACCTCCACCTTGTCTGGGGTTAACTTGGGTTTGGGTGGAGAGTCTAGGAGACATGGAGACATGAGGATGGGTTACTGTCTGTCTCAGGATTAGAGTCAAACAGAACTCAGTAATTACCACATGAACAGTGTTGGATGAATACACATACAAATTAAAACATAAAAAGTGAATTAAACAATTTGACACCAACATGAAGTACAATTAGCAGCCCATGTTGTCAAATGTTTTCTGTACTAGTTCATATCCTCATGTTCTGCAACGGCATGCCATTCATGTATGGTATATTTTGAAGTTGAGCTTTCTGAAGAATGGCCGCTTAACTATACACACATTACATTACTATGTACATTACTACTCATAAAACAAACAAAAATGTGTCATTGACCAGAAAGGGCACTACCTGTGATATTAAGTTGAATAAATGTTTCTTTATAAGACCATTTGATGGGTTCATGTAATCTTAAGTAATATTTATCATGAGCACGTTTTGGAAGGTTCTCTAGGAGTGTAGTGCAGTTCTTGCGCTGCAGGTCTCCAGTGAACGTTCCTTTCAGATGAGATTCAGATTGGCTTTTAGAATCAAACATAACAGTATTATCATTTTCACGAAGCCATTGTATTGTAGTCTGTGGCAGATGTTTTTCCCAATCAGACGGGATATCAAATCTGCAGGGAATCAGCACACAGGATCCACTCAGAGCTTCTATACTCTGAGGCATCCAGACTGCCCACTCTCTGCCCAGGGCTCCTACAACACACAACACAGCTCTGTCACAATATTACACTAGTGATCCTACAGCACACACACAACACAGCTCTGTCACAATATTACACTAGTGATCCTACAGCACACACACAACACAGCTCTGTCACAATATTACACTAGTGATCCTACAGCACACACACAACACAGCTCTGTCACAATATTACACTAGTGATCCTACAGCACACACACAACACAGCTCTGTCACAATATTACACTAGTGATCCTACAGCACACACACAACACCGCTCTGTCACAATATTACACTACTCATCCTACAGCACACACACAACACAGCTCTGTCACAATATTACACTAGTGATCCTACAACACACACACAACACAGCTCTGTCACAATATTACACTAGTGATCCTACAGCACACACACAACACAGCTCTGTCACAATATTACACTAGTGATCCTACAACACACACACAACACAGCTCTGTCACAATATTACACTAGTGATCCTACAGCACACACACAACACAGCTCTGTCACAATATTACACTAGTGATCCTACAGCACACACACAACACAGCTCTGTCACAATATTACACAAGTGATCCTGCAGCACACACACAACACAGCTCTGTCACAATATTACACTAGTGATCCTACAGCACACACACAACACAGCTCTGTCACAATATTACACTAGTGATCCTACAGCACAGAACAACTACACTATCAAAGCCTGGTATATATTGGACCCAGATAAAACACAAATGCATAACTAGCATTCTGTTAGCATGACTTCTACAATATATCGTACCTAGAAACATAAATATGATCAATTATTCAAAATAAGTATGCATATTTATTTCAAATATTGTGACCAAACAGTATGCATGATTTATTTTTCACCACTAACTTTACTCTATATTCTTACAAATTTATTTTTTCATTTTTTGCAGCCAACAACTTTTTTTCCCTTTAAATTTCCCTAGAGAAATTCATATTCATCTGATAAATCACCATGAAAGCACTCATTGTTTCAGCCCCTGTAATGTACCAAAGAACATTCAACAACCCCACCCACACCAAGCTCTACCTTGCAGCAGGCAGCCAATGAGGATGATTCTCTCTGCTCCAATCATGTCTCAGTATTAGTGAGGAGCAGAGGCACTGGGTGGAACTAATCTGGAGAGGTAAAACACACTCATCAAACCAGCAGCATGGGACTGACTTGATTGGACAGATGCATTTTATTTACCTGCGTTTTATTTATTATGATAAAATCATGTTATTCTGTGTCATTGCATCTTTATTTTCGAAGGCTACTTGATCGCAATTTAGGAAAAGATTGTGATGACAATCTTTTTTCTTGAAGGGAATATTCTTTGTGCATGTCAGGGAGGTCTTTGACAACTTAAACTCAACTACACATTATTCACTGAATAAATGGACAGCAGCATATGCTATATTTTATTTGATCATATTGCTATATTTTCCATGGCAGTGGTTTCCAACCCCAACACACTTCTGTGTTTGTTGGTTTTCGTTCCGACCAAAATTACAATCATAGTGCTTTTCATGTTTTGAGGTATGCCAATATTACGACCGGCATTCAAGCAGTCAACAACAAAACATGGAGACCAGAAAAGGAAAATATATTTAAAGAGTTTTATTTTCAATAATGTGTTTCTGTCTGAATGCGTGTCAGATTGAATCAGTTTAGGGGTGTTTGAGTGTGAGTGCAAGTGGACTGTGGAAATCCAAAGTAACAAAAGGAAGACCAAGTCCAACAACCAACAACCACTGTCAAAGGCTCAGCACAGAGTGAGGAATCACCCTCTTGAGCATCTGGGTGAAGCCACTTATCAAGGGTCTCTCAGGTGCAAACACCCAGGAAAATTGGTGACTCATCAAGTAATTATCCAATCAACAATTAGACCATTCCAGGGGAAGGGAGGGATAGCACGCAGCACTGCCCCCTGCTGGACGACAGCTACAACCTCAGCTGAGGAAGACCAGGCATGGTCGTCACACCAATACGAATAAGAATCCAAAGTTTAAATCCGGCTTATTGTGTTATATTGCAAACAGTTACTTAAAAAGGTAAACTATTTTAGCTGATCAAATTACATAATTCATAATTAGATGTGTAATTATTTATTTATTTTTCAAGGCCCAAATGGCGCAAGCCCCAAAAGTTCCCCCTACCACAGAAAATATCATAACCTGTCCATGTGTCTTCATTGTGACTCTGTTGGCACTGTACAAACTTCACTGAACTTAGTCAAGCTTATTTCATTTATCCCAGTAAAAGCATAAAATTGATTACATCTACATGTATTATAATATGTGAGACATACAGGGTTGATACAATAATTGATCATCTTCAGGCAAACCACAAAATCACTGACAGCCACAATGTATCCTGAGAAGTAATTAATTTAAAACACTCATCATTGACAGTGGAAATATACTTACTGTAGAACAGAAGAACATCCAGTCTCTGTCCAGTGGAAATATACTTACTGTAGAACAGAAGAATATCCAGTCTCTCTCCAGTGGAAATATACTTACTGTAGAACAGAAGAACATCCAGTCTCTCTCCAGTGGAAATATACTTACTGTAGAACAGAAGAATATCCAGTCTCTCTCCAGTGGAAATATACTTACTGTAGAACAGAAGAACATCCAGTCTCTTTTCAGTGGAAATATACTTACTGTAGAACAGAAGAACATACAGTCTCTCTCCAGTGGAAATATACTTTCTGTAGAACAGAAGAATGTCCAGTCTCTCTCCACTGCACTCTAACCCTCCCCGTTACACCTTTTGTAACCCTAGCCTGCAGAGCACCAGTACAAACCCACCCAAAAGAGGAACTGCTCATGTGTGGGTTTTATTTTCTTCTACTGTGATGCTTTGAATATATTTGATTAACATGCTTTTGAAATGTGACATACGCAACATACCTACCATTGTTTGGAGGAACTACTGAAACAAAACTTCCTGTTGTCTGTCAATAATATTTCAAGGTGCCTTTCTCTTTTGGTTAGGGTAACCATACTTCCTCTTTTAACTGGACATGACCTCTTCCTGGGTAAAAATTTTTTTTTGCTTTGCTTTTTCCCCAAAATTATTATTTTTAATCTCGTTTTTCGTTCCATAAGTGTAACGTTACGCATGAACTATTTATAATGTTATATAAGGCGCCACACTGGGGTTACGCACAGTTACCAATTTGTATTGCGCATCGCACTTAGTAACTGAATGGGCAGAGAAGGAAGACTGAAGAAAAATAAAGATTGAAGAATAATGATCTTTTTCTTTTTGTGAAATGAACATTTGTTTTTGAGGCTATTTTTCAATTCTTCATATTATTATTACATTCTATTAGAGATAACTGAAGCCTAAGACTTGTTATAGAGCAATATTATTTTGTTACATAGCTGAATTTTCTATTCATGTTGTACAGAAGAGGCATACTTTAAATAAATACATAACAATTACAAAGCATCTTTGAGTAAACTTTGAGTATCTTTGAGTATCTTTTGAGTATCCACCCCCCGCGCGCGCTCTCGGGCTGAGTGTCCTCTTTTTCGCAAAGCAAAATGTGGTCACCCATACTGTTGATTAATAATATGAGCAGAAATGGACAATGTATCATATGTATGAAGTTAGCCGACACGTTCAGCAGCTGTCACAGAAAGACATCAGAAAAATGCGTTTGGTCTATTGCATCAGCGTCGGATTTCAAGGAATGGTTTTTTTTTTTACTCACCCTGAATAATTTTGACCAAGGGAAAAATATAGGCCTATCATTTAATCAAATTCCAATACAACTAGGGCTTTGAATTGCGTCAAGTGCATGGAGAGCCTTTCTCATCATCAGACCCTACACGCCTGCCAGACCTCTTTGTTCAGCCGCCACAGGCAGCCTGGTTCATCTCCAAACTTCCACCTCCCGCTCACGACTACTGTCTGTTCTGGCTCCACGGTGGTGTAACCTCCCTGTGGAGGTCAGAACAGCTGAATCTCTTGCCATCTTCAAGCGCAGACTGAAGAAGCAATTATTCAAGCTGCACCTCTCCCTGTCCCTCCCTACCTCCATCTAAACCTTAATTGTTGTCTTTACCTGTGATATTTACTTGTGTATTAGGATGTTTTGTTTGGCTAGGTACGCAGTGTTTGGCTAGGTAAGTGGTTTCTTCATACATTTGCGTGTCGCAGTATGAACAAAATAAATAAATAAAAAAAGTAAAATGAAATCCGATGATCAAATAGGCCCTGGTCCTTATCCTTGTTGTGCAGGTAGCAGTTGAAATTGTACTTCAGCGCACTTATCCCTGGTTATGGGTATGCACTTTGCACTTTGTTGTACATTGCTCTGGATAAGAGCGTCTGCCAAATGCCATTAATGTAATGTAATAATATTGTTTTACTCGTTATCTGACTCCAAATGAAACTAGAAGAACCAACGTAGAACATCCATGGGTTCTCTTCACATCAAATCACCAGAACCATGCACCACTAATCCAGTTTTACTGGCAGAACTTGGCTGCCTTTCCAAACTTGGGGACTCCACTAAAGTACTAAGCCACTGATCAGTTGGTTTTTGCTCAATTTTCACCCCGAGGATTCAGTTGTAATTTAGGCCGAAAAAGATGGATTAGAGTCATGGAGATCATGCAAGTTAAAATCAGAAGAATGTATTAAAAGGCAGGTAGGTCATTATTTTAGAATTCATCAATCAATGACATAATACAGAAATTAATAAAAGAAATACAGGGTAAATAACCTTACCCCGCCCCCTTCAGCTACACACAGACACAGAATATGCACGGTGTGGGAAGTCAGTTATGATCTTCCCAGATTGCTTGGTTTAGTCTCCTTAAATCCAAAATCAGGCCTTTGATCTTGCCCATTTGGAATTTAGAGCCAGGTCTCCCTAGCCAGTGAGATTTCGGTCAGGGGGTGAGGACAATTGCTTTCACAGGGACAGATTTCCAGATTTCCCGATTTCCCGATTTCCCTTGGTTCCTGGATGGTTATGATGTCCTCGGTATACTGTTGCGGAAATTAGACCATTGCACCAGTCGCACTGAGCCAAGGAAAATGATACCAAACATGAATAATATCTAAACTGGCGTTGTCATGAAACATCCAATGCTTTATGCATCTTTTCAGTGACTGAGGAATTAATCAACATTCTGCCGCACTAGGACCTTCACAAGGATGTTGATTTTACAATGGAATACCAGAAGTCTAGTATCAAATGGACAAGAGTTTAAAGCATATCTGCAACATATGGAAAATATTCCAGATGTAGTTTGTATTCAAGAGTCTTGGCTAAAACCGAAGCTAAAGTTTGTGATCAAAGGTTATGAGCGTATGAGAAGGGATAGAATAAATGGAAATGTAGGTGGATGTGCAATATTTATAAAACAAGGATTACAATATAAATAATCGGGAAAGGGGGAAGAATTAGAATATATAGGAGTCGAGATTTGGATCATGGAAGAGAGTTTGAAAAAAAAAAAAATTATAAGCCTTGTAGAAGAATGGGAGTTGAGTCATTTAACGAAATAGAAACACATTTAGAGGGAAATATAATTTGGTGTGGAGATTTTAATGCACATAGTACAATGTGGGGAGATCATAATGATGCCAATGGTTTGGTAATTGAAGAACTAATGGGGAATAAAAAATTTGTATGTTTAAATGATGGAAATGGAACAAGAATAAATTTGAATACTGGTAAGGAGACAGCGATAGACATTACATTAGCCTCTGAATTTGTGGCGAGGAAATGCTCATGTGAAGTGGTAAGAGAATCCACTTTGGGTAGTGATCACTATCCAATATTAATACACCACAGAGAGACTAAAGGTATGGAATTTTAAATTGGCTGATTGAGATAAATTTAAGGAGTTGAGTGAGCAAGCAATGATTGACACGAGACAAGCTATTGAAATAGTAAATCAGAGGATATGTGAGGCAGTATTGGTAGCAGCGGAGCAATCCATTCCAAGGAAAGGTGGTAGGGGTAAAGAGAAAATGGTACCTTGGTGGACAAAAGAATGTGGTGAGGCAGTGAAGAATGGAAATAAGGCTTTCAGACTTCTGAAAAGAACTTAATCAAGTATAAAAAGAGACAAGCCATGGTGAGGAAAATTGTTAAGAAAGTAAAAAGAAAATATTGGAGGAATTTTTGTAACTCAGTTGGTAGAGACACACCAGTAGGATAAATATGGGGGATGATTTAAAAAATGAATGGAATAAGGAGAGAATATGGATATCCAGTTTTAGATAATGGAGAAAGGTCAGCTGTGTCTCATGGGGAGAAGGCTGAAATGCTTGCTGAGACATTTGTGAAAGTGCACAGCTCAAACAATATTAATGACGAAATTAAAAAGGGAAGAGAGACAACTATTAGAGAGAACAGTGGAGCGAAGGGAGAGAAGTCGAGCGAGATTATAAACACACTTTTCACTCAAGTGGAGCTTAATTATGTAATTAGGAAATCAGGGATAACATCACCAGGCAAAGATCTAATTTGTTACATTATGCTGCACCATCTTAGTGAAGCATCAAAATAAGTAGAGTTTTATAATAAAGTGTGGGAAGAAGGGAGATTACCCACCAGTTGGAAGGAAGCAGTAATCGTACTCATTTGTAAACCAGGAAAAGATCCTAACAACCCGAGTAATTATAGACCTATAGCACTGACATCTCACCTATGTAAAATAATGGAAAAGATGATAAATGAAAGACTAACATATTATATAGAAAGGAGAGGTTTAATGACACAGTATCAAAGCGGGTTCAGGAAAGGAAGGGGAATTACGGACCCAACGCTTCGTTTAGAACATGAAACATGAAACATGAAAGAAGAAAGGCTCAAATAAATAAAGAGAGTGTAGTAGCAGTCTTTTTTGATGTGGAAATGGCGTATGATATGTTGTGGAAAGAAGGATTATTGATAAAGTTAGATTAAAATAGGTGGAACAATGTACAGGTGGATAAAGGATTTCTTAAGTGATAGAGCAATTCAAGTTAGAGTAGGAAGATGTTATTCAAATAAATACTTTGTGGAAAATGGTACTCCACAAGGAAGTATAATTAGTCCTTTATTGTTTTTTATTATGATTAATGATGTATTTGCAAATATAGATACAAATAGTGTCAATTTATGTTGATGATGGTGCAATGTGGAAAAGAGGAAGAAATGTAGAGTTTATAGTGAAGAAGGTGCAAGAAGCTATTAGTAAAGTTGAAGAGTGGTCATTGAAGTGGGGTTTTACATTTTCAGTAGAGAAAAAAAAATCACTATTCTTTACACGGAAGAAGATATGGAACCAATTATAAGATTATATAGGAAAGCGTTAGAAAGGGTAAAATTTAACACATTTTTAGGTTTATGATTTGATGAGAGACTAACAAAAGATACAAAAAGATAATTGACAAATGTAAAAAGGTATTGAATGTGATGAGGTGTTTAGTAGGAACTGAATGGGGTGCAGAAAGAAGAACAATGGCAGTTATATATGTATGTTTAATCAGATCTGTTTTTTCAATGTATCTGTATTTATGTTACTGAGCTAGCTAGCTTGCTAAACACGTTGCAATTTGTTTACTATTTCGACAAGCTGCTGCCATCCAGGCTTCACTAACAGAGTATACATTGGTGCTGGAGGAACGCATTGGCGAATCATTGGAGACGTCGGTATCTGGAATCCTACCGGAGGGTGACGGCAAAAGCCTATAGCTACATTTTCCCTGTCCTTGCGGAGAGCCAGAAGGAGGTGTCACAAGCCTCAAACAAAGTGATTATGTGGCCATGGTTCAAATTTTTTTATAAAGCTGTAAATGTAATGTAAAGCCATAGCAATAAAGCCTAATGCTGCATTCACGTCATATCAGAATGAACGAATTAGCACCTTCCGACTGGGAAAAAACAGTTCAACCTCTGACATTAAACTCATAAACAAGCGCCTACCATGATGTTTACAGGTGAGCCTTGAACTTGAACTCACTGTTATAGTTTGTTGTTGCGTAGGCCCATACTTTCTTTATGGAATTTATATTCGACTCCACTTGAGAATGAATGAATCAGGATTACCGGAATGAAACATCACCCATTTTAATGTTGAATCCTGTTGCGTTTTTATATGATATGAATAATTATAATATCCAATTGGCATATTAAAACCGCTGAGACCACTCGTGAAGTTTGTTCAGCTCCTACGAAAAAGCTGACGTCCGAAAACTTTGATAAATCCTACATTATTTGTGGAAATGCATTTATGCATTTACGAATTTTGTTCGGCACACGTTTGATACATGAGGCCCTTAAGCACAGGATGCTAATGGATCCATTCATTTAATTATTTTAGGCAGAGCTCACTGTTGATGAGAGAAATACAGATGCAACAAGATTTATGCTTTTCTTCATTAGTATGACTTTTGTAGGAACAAAAATATTTACTAAAGATAAATAGACCTAACATCTATTACACATTGAACTGAACAATCAACAAACTTAACTGCTGTTTAAGCCACACAATAAAGTAGAGCAGGATGGTATTTGTAACATTTCATTTGACCTTTAATGCTTTGCAAACACTTTATTCGTGGTTTCAGTAGTAATTGATAGATAAAAAAAAAATGAAAACCACATTTTTATTTCTTTTCCTGAAAACCACAATAAATCCTGAGAAAAAATGTACCTAAAATGCTTCTATTACAGACAGGATTAATCAAGATATCCAGTTTGTTTAAATATACTTCAATAAGATCAGCAGCCTGAAGATAATATGTAGTTTAACTGCACCAAGTGTTACTCAGGTGGAAGTGTACTTACGTGTCGGACAGAAGAACATCCAGTCTCTCTCCACTGCACACTGACCCTCAGCCTGCAGAGCACCAGTCCAAACTCACACAAAAGAGGAACTGCTCATGTGTGGCTTTTTGTGAAATATGCCCAGAATGTGAGCCTGTAATCTTTAATTAACTTTCAGAGAAAATGTGTGGCCATATGTAACCTACCCACACTTAAAACAGGAAGGCAAACTTTGAAAACAACCCTATCATGTATAGTTGTTAATGGCTTAACACTTCCTTCCATCACCCAGTCTACACATGAAATTGAGAAACTTCTACTCTACCATGCAATAGTTACTGTATTCAAGCCTCCTGGGACCATACACATTTCTGAATTTCTGGCCATTTTTCTCATGATTTACATGCTGTTTGCATACACTCACTGAGCACTTTATTAGGAACACTATAATAATACTGGGTAGGGCCTCCCTGTGCTCTCAAAACAGCCTCAATTCTTTGTGGCATGGACTCCACAAGATGTTGGAAACATTCAATCTGAGATTCTGTTCCATGTTGAACTGACTGCATCACACATTTTCTGTAGATTTGTCAGCTGCACATTCATGCTGCGAATCTCCAAATCTACCACATCCCAAAGGTGTTCTATTGGATTCAGAATGGGAAGGCCACTGAATAGCATCAAACTCATTCTCATATTCATGAAACCAGTTTTAGACGACTTTTGCTTTGTGACATGGTGCATTATCATGATGGAAGTAACCATTAGAAGATGGTCATGAAGGGATGCACATGCCCAGTCACAATATTCAAATAGGCATTCAAGCAATGGATGATTGGTATTAACAGGCCCAAAGTGTGCCAAGAAAACATTCCACCACACCATTACACCACCATCACCAGCCTGGACTGTTGACACAAGGCAGGTTGGGTTATGGATTCATGCCATTGGTGCAAAATTCTGACCCTACCATCTGTATGCCTCTGCAGAAATTGAGATTCATCAGACCAGGGTATGTTTTTCCAGTCTTCAACCGTGCAGTTTGGGTGAGCCTGTGCCCACTGCAGCGACAGCTTTCTATTCTTGACTGACAGAAGTAGAACCCGACGTGGTCTTCTGCTTTTGTAGCCCATCCACCTCAAGGTTCAACCTGTTGTGCATTCAGAGATGCTTTTCTGCTCACCACAATTGTACAGAAAGGTTATCTGAGTTACTGTAGCCTTTCTGTCAGGTCGACTCAGTCTGGCCCTTCTCTGTTGACCTCTCTCATCAACAAGGCATTTCCATCCACAGAACTGCCACTCACTGGATGTTATTTTGAGTAACTGAGACTGTTGTGTGTGAAAATCGTAGGAGATCAGCAGTTACAGAAATACTCAAACCAGCCTGTCTGGCACAAACAATCATGCCACGGTCAAAATCACTGGGATCACTTTTTTTCCCATTCTGATAGCTGATGTGGACATTAACTGAAGCTCCTGACCCACATCTGCATGATTTTATGCATTGAACTGCTGCCAAATGATTGCTTGATTGGATAGTCACATGATTACGTAGGTGCAAAGATGTTCCTAATAATAAGTGCTCAGTGAGTGTATGTATCACTACTGATGAACTTAATGTGTGAGTTTTTAAATATATTAAAATAGTCACATTGTTAAAAGGTGAGACATTTTAAAACGTCCCTGTCATGAACCAGTTTTTGTTATTCCTTCATACACACAGTCTACATGTGAAATTGAGAAAAAAATTCACAAAAAACAAGATTAAAGATTCAATTGTATGAATCTATGCTTAATTATCTTTTTCCTGTTTATGTTCCATTTAAAGAGTAGAGCAACGCCGTCGTAGTTTTGGATACTTCAAATGTACTGTTAGGCTGCCCCAGTGCATTCTTTGAAAATTCATGGAGATGTAGAATTGAGTTGATGTTCTCAAAAATGAACTGCCAAATTTAAGTTGACAACCTACAGTATACATCAATTAAATCAATTAAAAGTCAAATTTGGGAAATTTTAAGGAAAGCACTGTGTGGAAAATGGATTCTGTAAAGTGTAGGAAAAATTGGAATGGAAAAAATGACCCAATTACCCTCAGAGGAAGTTCTTCTCTGCAGGATGAATACAAAATAATCACCTCCTCATATCATAAAATATGCTTTGGACGTAGATAAACGTGACCCTCTACATTCAGCGGTTGCTTTTAAAGACACCAGATTTTAAGGAAACACAACAAGCTCATAGTTTTAATGAGCCACTGCATCTGTCTCAGTTTCCATCTCCAGTGTTCTGGTAGTCATCAGCCTCTTCTTGTGCGGTCACAGTGTCTTTCTGGTGTTTGTTTTTAACCTACGATATGGAGCATACAGACGCACACACAGACATGCACACAAACACATACACACACACAAACACGCACACACAGACACGCACACATGCACATACACACACGGACATGCACACACGCACACACAGACATGCACATACACAAACACACACATACACACAAAGACATGCACACACAAACACACACACATACACAGACAGACATGCACGCACACACACAAACACACACACACATGTAGACACACAGACATGCATACACAGACACACACACACATACACAGACACGCACAGCCATGCACATTCACATACACACAAACACACACACACACGTGCATACACACATGCAGACACAGGTACACACATAAACAAACACGCAGTCATGCACACATACAGACAGAAATACACAAACCCAAACACAGACACACGCACATGTAGACACACAGACACACACACATGCACAGACACACAGACACAAACGCAGTTATTTAAAGCAACACCTTAGTGCGTACATGGACAGTCTGAGGGCAGTGCTTCTCTTCATATAGAGAGTAACCGTGGAAAAACAAATCACTGTTTTATTGCTAATTGAACACTGCAGTGCATTAAGTTGTAAAATCTAAATATGTCCAATTATGCCTCCATTCTTTAAATTATATGTGCAGCAAATTTACTGTGGTGATTTATGATTTCACATTTGTAATTTATGTTTTTTTATTTTTTATTGCTTCTGCATTAAAATTAAATTGATTGATTGAATTCAGTCAATGTGATTCTACAGTGCATTTCAGCCCTTCCGCTGAGTGTGTAAGGTTCACCTCTGAGTGATTGAAGATAAATTCAGATCTAATCCTGTCTGTACTGCACCCATCTCTGATACTGAGGCATTCTGCACACATTTCAGTTTCAGAAATATGATTACTCAGCGTAGTGGCGACCCCTGCTGTATATTTCTCAGTGTCCCACTTATTCACCTGCAGCACGTCATATTCAGGGCTGATGTTGGCGAGCTGCAGACTGGCGTATGTGTCACCGTCCCTCCCTCCCTTTAAAGGAAAAGTCACACAGATGGTACAAATGTAACATACAGGAGAAATCAGGCTGAGCTGCAGTCAGTGTGTTTCAGAAGAGGAAGAGGAGGAAAGGATGGAGAGTCTCACCTTCTGCCTTCTAGACAACCTGGAGACGTGAAAATCAGAGTAGAGAGATAATGTGTTATTGCCTCGGTTTACACAGTATGTCTCTGCAGACCTCAATCATTTACTGTATGGGGTAGTTTTCATTGTTTAGATATTTTACCGAAAGCATAAATAGCCTCGCTGTATCTGGTCAGAGAATAATTGACCCTTGATGGCTCGCTACTCTCAAGATTTGGTTAAAAAATAATAATCAATTTGTGTGGATACATAATTAAATAGTCAGCATGCAATTAAGTTTTGTTATGAGACTATAATACAGTGGTGGGCTTTGCAATCCTAAAAAAAAAAAATAGTCCTGATGTTTGCTCCTCACTCACAACAACAACAGAGAAAGAATGTTTTTGTTAAATAGTATAAATATCATAAATACATCATATTCAGCATGTGGACATTTTGAAATGCAATCACCCGACAGTGTAAGTATGACTGATTGTTTCAAACATTAATGAGAAACATTAATTGTAATTAATTAATGAATCATTAATTAATTTAGGATATTCCTACATCTGCATGTCTACCATTCTATAACTTCTCCCACACCTCTGGAGAGGTGAAACACACTCATCAAATGCTCCAATAGGCAGATGGTTTGTGGGAACCTCCTATTCATCCCTGTTATCAACCGGCAGCATGGGGCAGATTGGACAAATAGAAGTATGCCTGCATTTTTTGTTAATTTAATTGGTTCTGATGATTGTTATTACAATTTCCATCCATCCATCCATCCATTACCTTAACCCGCTTATCCTGAACAGGGTTGCAGGGGGGCTGGAGCCTATCCCAGCATACATTGGGCGAAAGGCAGGAATACACCCTGGACAGGTCGCCAGTCCATCGCAGGGCACACACACCATTCACTCACACACTCATACCTATGGGCAATTCAGACTCTCCACTCAGCCTAACCTGCATGTCTTTGGACTGTGGGAGGAAACCCACGCAGACACGGGGAGAACATGCAAACTCCGCACAGAGAGGCCCCGGCCGACAGGGATTCGAACCCAGGACCTCCTTGCTGCGAGGCAGCAGTGCTACCCACTGCACCATCCATGCCACCTAACGCACAGATGCATTCTTTTCTTTCATTGTATGCAGTCTTTTTGTTGTACAGTCTTGACAGCAAATGTACTATATTTATGTGCTGATGAGAGAACAGGCTCATCTACCCAAGTGGCCGAACCACTGTGCTAATTTAGTACAGAGATCAGCACTGCATCCTCTTCCTGGGGTTGACACCCTTTAGATTCCTGCCATTACACTTTGTCTTGCTTTTTTAAAAATGTTTTACAATAAAATATTAAGCTGCTTGGCAAATAAAATTAGATCTCTCATTTATCAAACAAAACAAGGATTTGGGAATTGAGGGGAGGGCAATCTTAATTTCTTCAATATCCAGTCTCTCTCCCCTGCACACTGAGCCTCAGCCTGCAAAGTACAAACTCACACAAAAGAGGAACTGCCCGTCCCAGCACTTGGGAAGTGATGATGTGAATATTTTTTTTCCTAATAGTCATATAAAACATGTGGCCATAAGAAAAATTACCTCCTATCCATGAAAGAGTTGTGGTGTATTATTGATGCTCAAACCTCTACAGAAGAATAATGAACAGATACCTCCAATAATACTGAAGAACAATGAATGCCTCTTCAATAAAAAATAATATAAATATTTATATCTCCACTTGATTCCCAACAAAACCAATGCAAAGAATATGAGGTTCTGGTACTTACAGTTAATGAACTCAAAACTAAACAAAACTAAAACCTTCAGAGCAAGGCCACGTCATCAGGGCTAGCCAATAACGGTCAGGCCAGTGAACGGAGAAACCAAGTGCAACCAGGAAGTAGGCAGAACAGTTGTTTTATTTCGGAGTCCAGAGGAGCAGAGTTCCATCACCAGCAAACAATCACAGTGAAGACAGGCAATGCTGTGGTTGTGGTCTCAGGGAAAAAGTTCATACACAGAGAAGCAATCCAGCGAGGTTAGGAATCAGAAGTCTACGTACACAGAAACAGGTCGAGGCTCGGAGCAGATGCAGAAGACAAGACAAGAGATTGAAATGACAAACAGGTGTGAGAACGGGCATGCGGGAATGGAGTGAGAGAGCTACGGAGCGGGAGTTCAGACAAAACATAGAAGTGCATGACATGACACAGAAAACGCCAAACAGGGAGCAGCACGGGATGTGAAAAATAAGCTTCACAATGATAGGTCTTTTGCAATTGTGAGATGAGCATTGGTCTTTCTGATCTTTCTGGCTAGCACCTTGCTACTCCTCCTTGCCCAGACTAATTTATTTTCTTTAGTTATAATTTTTCTCATTCTAATTGTGTGATTATGAACACTGACTATAGCCGAGGCTAGAGAGGCCTGCAGTTAACACAACATGGCCTCATCTGTGATGCATTGTGGTGGCAGTGTTATGGCTTTGGTATGAGTGTCTTTAGAGAGGATGTGGCTGCAGACAACGGAAGCAGGATGAATGTACGTACTTAAATATCTTATCTTTTCAGATCCAGCCAAATGCTTCAAAAGCCGTTGGACTGTGCTTATCCGTGCAGCAGTTGCAGCAGGTCAATAACCTAATCAAACATAAGGCAAATGCAACCACTTTTTCATGGCCAAAAGGTAGAATGTGCTTGCCATGGCCAAGACATTCATATAGCCTTCCAGTAGGAGGCCAATGGTCTACTGCTTGTCCACTGACACACACACATATGGCTCAGGCGGTAAGAGCAGTCGTCTGGCAGTTGGAGGGTTGCCGGTTCGATTCTGCCCTGGGTGTGTCGAAGTGTCCCTGAGCCAGACAGCAAACCCCCAAATGCTCCTGACAAGCTGGTTGGTGCCTTGCATGGCAGCCAATTGCCATTGGTATGTGAGTATGGTGAATGAGAAGCACCAATTGTACAGCGCTTTGGATAAACCATTTACCATTAACATGCCCATGGGGCACACATAAACCACACACCAGTGGAGTGGGTACTGGGGGGCCTACGCTCTACTTCCAATCTACTGTGTTACTGTTCAGGGTTTGACAGTGCATCCTGTCAGTTATGTCAAAATGTACCAGTGTCAGGGTTTGTGAGTTCCCTCATATAATGCGGAAGCTACTGCTGCTTTAACATCCATTTCAGCTTGCCTTTGAAAATAATTTAGTACCAATATTAACCTTGCTACTGCATACACATTGGCTTAACTAAAGCAATGCTTAGTGTAGTCTGCAAGTTGGGTTTGTTTTTGTACGCTATTATGAGACGTATTGTATGCCTATAAGAAAAGACCTTGTCAGAAAAAGTGAAGACTAATCCCACATTCACATTGTAGGCTAGAGTACAGCACAGTATTGTGCTACCGTGACAAACATTATGAATACAACAAACTCACTCACACCAAGCTATTTCAGGAAAAGGGTTTTAATGATAATATTAAAAACAAAAAACAACAAAAGAGCAGACACTGTAGGTAAAGGGGCGCCAGAGCAGGATGCATAACCTGCCCTCTTCTCACCAATTAAATTACAAATGCTCATATTCCAGTTGGTCCACGGCACACTTCTACAACTTGGCGCAACACTTGGTGCCCAGATGGTCAATATATCTGTTTCAGAGCTATGTGGTTAGCATGTAAGCCCAGAATGTCAAATCAACATTTGAAAAGCCAGTCTATGACTGAATAAGAACTCTCAGTAGCAAAGGAGAAGGGATTTGGGAGGGCAAACGGGAGTAGCAAACATTCTTAATTAGATAATAAAACACACATTAAGATTAGAATAAGTGCAATGACATGTATTCTGAAAACCACTAAAAGATGTTTCACAACCTGTACAATTATTGCTCAAAACCTGTGTGGTAAAACAATGATAATGTCATATTTTGTAATGTAACACACAGCAAAGTAACATGGCTAAGTCATGGGCCATAATGTGACTCTTCACACATTGGCTTGCACATGGACGTGGGAAACAGTCATGTCTGTATGGTAGCATAACGCAATGTCACATAACACTAATGTGAACTTGATGTTACATATCTGGATGTACAAAGCATGCTGTGAAAGTGTTTTAAGACACACTTAAAACTGGTGAATTAATGTGATGCAATGTAAATAAAAAAAAACTGCCAAAGCTGTCACTTCTCTGCTAATATAATCATGACTTAAAGGGACCTTAAAATTGATCAAACTGCCAAAAACTGTAACAAAGCACAGTAGCTTTTTCATAGGCACTGCAAGCATACTATGGCACTGTAATGTAATGTAACATACTGAAATATAACACATTTGTAGCACGCTGTGAAGTAAATATTCTGGTATTTTTTAGGGCAGAGCGCATCGCAATGGGTCGTAGTATCTCCGTGGCGTGTCACTGGAGCTTCCTGACCTCGGCGTACTCACTCTCCTCCACTCCCTTTCCACCTCCCTCCGTCAGGGGGCTCATGAGATCCACATACATGTCCTCCTGCCCCTCCTCTCTCTGCTCCTCCTCCTCTGGAGCAGGGTTCCTGCGTGTCTCCTGCTGCCCCTGCTGTGCCCTCTTAGTGGGCCTGGAGCGACAGATGTTCCCGTAGGTGGCCTCCTCCACGGGGTCAGGGTTGATGGAGGGCTGCTGGTTCACATTCGGCAAACACTCCCGCTCCGGCTCCCCCTCCTGCCCGCCCCTCACCTCGGCTGTCTCCCTCTCTGCTCCCAGCTCAGCCGGTCCCTCCTTCTCCACCTCCACCTCCCCCTGCACCTCCTCACCTTCTTCTCTGGATCTGTGTCGGATCACGGCGTAGTCGGAAGTCCGTTGGGAAGTGCCCCGGATAACACCTGTTCCTTGATTGCCACCCGTGCTGCGGAGTTTGGAGAAATCCACGGTGGCGTAGTGTAGGGAGGTCCCGTTCCCCTTTCCCACGGCCCCCGGGTCTGACAGCGTGGTCTTGTTGGCGTTGGCCGATTCCTCATCTTGAGTGGCCATCTGATGACAAGAGGTCAAAAGAGAAAGAAAGGTGCAAATTTGCGAAATGTCCATTTGAATAGATTTAAAAATCTTCAACTGAGAAAACCAATCAGTGTATTTTGAAATTCCTGCTGACAATATTAAAGAAATATCTGTTTTCAAACAAAATACACAACAAAAGCATTCAGATACGCTTCTGTTAGTAAGGCATTTTCTGGAAGATTTTGCAGGCATCTGACATGCGTTCAAGACTGCAAACATAGCCTACCAGTACGGCTATCAGTTCATGAGAACGAAAAGACATTGTTTCGATTTAAGAAGAGCTTTTCTTAATATTTTATATTGTTGGTTGGTTTAATACTGTTGCCAATGAAAAGTCGTTGTCCTACACCATGGGTCTCCAACACATTGCTCAGAAGCTACCAGTCGCTTGCCGCCCCCTTCTGAGTAGCTTGCCAAAGGCTGAAGCAGTATACATTTAAACACAATTGTTGCCGCGAAGCATTCCAGCCTTCGAATTTAATAAAAAGTAAATCAGGCAAAATAAAAAATTAACTCAATTTAGGCTACTTGGCTACGCGATAAGGTTTCCATGTATTTACAGCACAGTGCACATTCAATGAATGAATGAAAGCGGCTGCCTTGGCTTGCAATAAACAGACGGGTGGAAATCCCGACACTCTTTCAACTACATAAAACTTAACAGTGAACCATCAAATACCCCCCAGATTTCAGTGCCCATCAGTCGCAACATTTAGCAATAGAATCAAACAGTCCAAAAGTAAATTAAATCCCAAACCAAAGCGAAAATCTTTTGAAAGCCTACCGTTATGCTGCTCCAAACGAAACGCATGTCTCACAATAAAACGCACTTTAGGAAAAATAGATCCTTAACTTGCTGTTATCTACGCTAATTTGTTATTGTTCATGAAGGCGTGTCTGGCAAGTTGTTATTTTCTGAAGACGCATCTGTTTTGGCTTTCATTAATGGTTTAGCTACTCAAGTTGCGTTTCTGAACGGTTACAGGAAGTATTGAACAGTGTCGGCCCACTTTAAGTGTAGCCTTTTACTTTATTTCTCAGAATAAAATTCTACAACAGAAGCCTCATAAGAAATAAAGGCCTGCCTCGAATACAAGCCTGCCCCAAATAAAGGCCTGTTCTTTGTGCAGTAAATAAAAGACCCTGGCCACAATTTGAGGATTTATGTATGCTAGGATAGAGGATAGTTCCTTTCTCTATGCTGGTCTGGTATTTGGTCTTAAACCTCCTCCCTTCCTCTCTCTCTCTCAGACACTTCCACTTCCTCTTTCACTCAGGGCAGTAACATGTTTTGAGGGGAGCACTGTGGGGAACATTCTCAAACTGCAATGTCTGTCAGAGCTCTTCAGAACCATGGATGCCCTCATTCTTACAAAAATGCTAACTTTATTCTCCCTCCCCTGAGAGGCAGGTTAGGACACAGTATTATTGGCATTTGGCAGACGCTCTTATCCAGAGCAAGTATTAACAAGGTGCCAAACAAATAAACATTAAATAAGTAACACTGCAGAACTTTACATACTGTATATTACAGCTGTCATGTTTGCTTTTTGGAATATACAGCATGAATAAACATAAGCATAAGCATATGTAAGCATGCTGTAGCTTCCCCAAGGCAGTGCAAGAGATTTGTAAGGCAAAGCTTTCCCAGAGCAGAGCAAGAGATTTGTTAGGTATAATGTTCCCCTGCAAAAACCATGGCAATCTCTCAAAAAAATATTTCAATGAATAATTTTAATTTCCTTGTCTGCAATGATAAATTCCAGAATTTTCTATGAGATACATGTTATACTGAGCGGCCTGTAGTCACTAGGATTAGAATGGTTCCCCTTCTTCTGCATTACAAAAAGTAAAAAACAAAAAAAACAACAACAAAAAAATTCATATTCTTATCCAGCAGGACCTGCTGCCTTATTATCTAAAGTTTTGGGAATGAGTCTCGTACTTTTAGAACCCTCATCTCAATGTCCATTAAGGGTGTATTGCATATGGTTTCAAATATAAAAGTTCACTGGAAGAAGTCTAAAAAAAGTTACTTCTTAGGTGTGAGCGTGTGTGTGTTTGGAAGCGTGCATGCATGTCTGTTTGTGTGTGTGCTTTTCTGCAAGCACGTGTCCGTGTGTGTGTTCTATGTGTGTTTGAGTGTGTGTGTGCTTTTCTGCAAGCACGTGTCCGTGTGTGTTCTATGTGTGTTTGAGTGTGTGTGTGCTTTTCTGCAAGCACGTGTCCGTGTGTGTTTTCTATGTGAGTTTGAGTGTGTGTGTTTGTTTGTTCGTGCGTGCATGACGCTGGGCTCAGACTCACCCCAGCCATCAGAATGAGCCCTTCAGTGTCCTTCACTTGAGAACCATGGCTGTGTCTCTTTTTTCTGAAAAAAACACACACCCTCACTGCCAACAGCACACACACATCATCACACCAAACAGGAGTGGTCTGTAGCCGCCCTCCCTCTGCTCCAGGAGAATTAAAGGTATAAAGACCGAAGCAACCAGAGAGCATCCACCAATCTCTGCTGGTGCTGTTCTGCTGGGTGTTATCAACATGCTTCAGGATTCATGTACATCTGTCTTCTTTTGGGAGTAAGGAGACATCACCACCATCTTGTCCCTTATCTCTGCATCACATTAGATTGCCAACACATCATTTACAGTTACATCCTTTTTGCTAGGTTCCACCCCAAGATTAATGGTGATTACCTAAAAAAACTAATTATAATGATGCGTGAATTTGACCATGATTACATGGTTCAGTTACACTTTTTATTCTTCTGGACATGGAAATCCATTCTTCTGAAAATCCATCTCTAATTCTGAAAGAAATCTTCCAGCGTGACATGTTTGTCATCACCAGGGTAGCAACGCGCACTCTTCATGAGAAAGCGATGAAGCATGTCTCAGATGTGGGAGAGGGGAAGTATCATGTCGATAAGATTAAAATGATTAACCCAGCGGTGGGGTTGAGTAATATGACACAGTGATGTGGAATTAGAGTGGCGTTTCCCTTCATACCGACATTACAGGCCCCTTTTCTCTTACTTTAGAACGAGCTGCATTATGAGGAAAATACACATCATGGCACCGGCACCAGCAGCTGCACCAATCAGCAGTGAGGGAATGCTGAAATCTGAACAAAGGACATTTGAGTTAGAGACCAAGAAACACACTTTGCACAAATAATTGGTGTTTATGCACCCAATCCCAGTGGCATAGAGGCTGGAAAATTTAGTTATTTATGAGTTAATATTTTCTTTAACCATTTATTTGAATAAAGTAATTTTTTGGAACTGTTTAGTTTTCTGAAGCTTATTGTACTCCAGAAACAAAGAAAATAATATGTTTTGAGTAGGAGGAAAAAGGAACCCCCAATCCTGATCAATTTTGAAAAAAAACAAGTCAAATGTGAGGAAAACAGAAGGCTCAGTTAAATTGTTTGCTTTAACTGAGTATCGGTCTGGACAGTAGAACAGGAGGAACAAGATTATTATTTTATGGCATCAATATGTGCACCTCTATATTGGTGCATGCTGTCTGCATATTTAAAGGAGAGAAATGTGTCCATTTACCTGAGTGTTGCTGTGGAGATGGGGCATGGAGCTGGAGGCTGGAGGTGCCGAGAGCGTTGGTACTGAGGCAGAGGAGAGTGGCCGTGTCTCCCTGTGAGTGGCGCATGGTGAGGGAGCTCCTCAGGCCTGTGTTCCCCAGCTGCTCCTCTCTGATGACTCTGTCAGTAGAGTTAGTGACCCGCAGTCCAGACACACGCCACTCCATGCTGGGAGAGGGATTCCCACGGCTCTCACAGGAGCAGCTGATCTCTGCTGCAGTTCTGCTGCAGCTCCCAGAGCCAGAGATCTGAGGCAGGTCTGAACACAGGGTGCCATAGTTAGTAACAACACAGTTCTATACTGTATAAAATGAATATGATATAATTATCAAAGACTGAACCTACATATCACATTCAGCAGTACAGTTGTTGAGTTCTCCTTGCCATGTTCATTCTGTGCTTCACAGTAGTACTGTTCACTGCCACTGGACTCAGTCACATTGAAGGTGAGATTCTGTCCAGTTCCTACAGTGTTCATCTCTGTCCCATTCACTCTATACCAGGTGTAGTTCTGCACTGGTGGGCTGGCTTTACTGCTGCAGGTCAGAGTCACTGAGCTGCCCTCTAACACTGAACCAGAGGGACTGACTGACACTGAGGTCTTCTTAGGAGGATCTGGAAGAAAAAATGTTTGTCTTTTAAAAGGCAAAGTCATCTGTGAAGTGAAGTCTTCTGTGGACAGTTGTCACTGACACAAAATTGTTTTTCTTCGTTATGGTGAGAACTGTTCGGTCATCAACTGCGAAGGTGTTATGTTCCTGTGTTCTGTGTGTTAGTGTATTATTGTTTAGTATTATTCATTCTTGTAATTCTTGTCATTCTTGTATTTTTAATATTTCATGTCTGGTTCTGTTTATTTTCATTAGTCTTTGCACTCGTCCTCCCCTGTTATGTCTGCGTCTGAATGTTTTCCAGTCGAGTCACTCCCCTGTCTGCGTGCCCCACTATTCGGGTGGTTACGGTAGTTTTCGGGGTTCAACATTTTTTCTAAACTCGCGATTCTTACTTCCTGCTTTTTCTTGATAGTTAAATGTTGTAAAGCACTATTCTTACTAACAACTACTAATCTAGGTTTTGTACAGTACTAATCCGATTAATACACTTACTGTCTGTCTAACTAACTAACAGTCACTTTTATTGGGTAGTTTAGAAATATTCACGTTACTAACTCACTAACGCATCTCTTAGCATTTCTGCGCTGTTCTATAACTCCGCCTTCCTATGCTATCCCTTATTACTCGTTTGTTTCAGCGAAGTGTTCGCACCTGTCTCTTAACTATCACTACGTCGTCAATCTATGCATTGTCTACTCTCTAGTCCAGAGCCGTTTGTTTTACATGTGTGTCTTTGTGAATCCAGTCCGCGTTTTTGTTTTCCCCCTCGTTATTGTCCCATTACCCTTCCATGTGTCTCACCTGATGTTTATTTGTTAGACCGCCCTCACTCCCATGCCCCGCCTAGTTTGTCTCATTCCCCTGTGTATTTATACCTGTCCTTTTCAGTTGCACGCTGCTAGTTCTTCTTGTCCTGTTTCTGTTCCCGAGCCCTTGATTCCTTCCCCAAGTTCTAGCCTCCTTGTTTCCTTGCCCTTGCCCTTGCCCTTGCCCTTCAGTCCTTGCCCTTGGTTATCTGCTTATCTGGTTTTCCTGTTTTGACCCCTGCCTGCTTCCCTGGACTATTCTTTGTGTTTTGTGGAATTCTGTACCTCTGCCTGTTTGGACTGACCCCCTGGATCTTGACCTTGGCTTGTTTTGTGACTACGCTCTGTCTGCCCCATCACCTGTGAGTAAACTTGCCATTTTCCACACCCCTGTGTCTGCTTCTGGTTCCTCTGTCCGCCCTGCTGCAACAGAAGGTCTTCCTTGGCCTATCAGCCCCTGAGCAATCCAGTGCTCTCTTCAAGATGTTCCGAACAGTTTATCTTGGCAAACATATTGTTTGTCCTTTGTCTCTGACTGCTTTATTTCTCAGCCTCATAAAGGCTTCCTTAACTGTCACCGTCACAATTCTGGTTCCCATGTTGACAAACACCAATGATAGACTTCAAAGGCAATAAAGCCTTGAATCAAGACTAGATGCTGAAAATGTTCATGTACCTGCACAAGAAAAGTGATTGAATTCAGCTGACTAATCAGAAGCCAACGATCCAATTACTTTTGGTGCTATAAAGTAGGGAGGCTATGGATAAAAGTTGAGCTAAGTCCTACATGAATCATGCAATGTGCCTGTAGCCTGAAATTAAAGGTGACAGTCTGCAGTTAATTCATTGTTTCATTTCAAACAGAACATAAATTGTACCACTGTCAAATATATACAGATGGCACTGTTCCTGTGAATATTTCTGTGATAATAACATTATAATAAGTGAAAGTATGAAAATATATATTTCACAAAACATTCAAATGAACATATAATTGACACAATGGCAAACCTACAATTAACTCCCAGCTGCACAGTTGTCGAGTTCTCCTTGCCATGTTCATTCTGTGCTTCACAGTAGTGCTGTTCACTGCCACTGGACTCAGTCACATTGAAGGTGAGATTCTGTCCAGTTCCTACAGTGTTCATCTCTGTCCCATTCACTCTATACCAGGTGTAGTTCTGCACTGGTGGCCTGGCTTTACTTCTGCAGGTCAGAGTCACTGAGCTGCCCTCTAACACTGAACCAGAGGGACTGACTGACACTGAGGTCTTCTTAGGAGGATCTGGAAGAAAAAAATTTTGTCTTTTAAAAGGCAAAGTCATCTCTGAAGTGAAGTCTTCTGTGGACAGTTGTCACTGACACATCCACCGCTGCCTACCGAAGTGTGTTTCTGATCTTTAAAAAATATTTTTCTTCATGATGGTGAGAACTGTTCGGTCATCAACTGCTAAGGTTTTCCTTGGCCTATCAGCCCCTGAGCTATCCAGTGCTCTCTTTTTTCTTAAAGATGTCCCGAACAGTTTATCTTGGCAAACATATTGTTTGTCCTATGTCTCTGACTGCTTTATTTCTCAACCTCATAATGCCTTCCTTAACTGTCACCGTCACAATTCTGGTTCCCATGTTGACAAACACCAATGATAGACTCCAAAGGCAATAAAGCCTTGAATCAAGACTAGATGCTGAAAATGTTCTTGTACCGGCACAAGAAAAGTGATTGAATTCAGCTGACTAATCAGAAGCCAACTATCCAATTACTTTTGGTGCTATGAAGTAGGGAGGCTATGGATAAAAGTTGAGCTAAGTCCTACATGAATCATGCAATGTGCCTGTAGCCTGAAATTAAAGGTGACAGTCTGCAGTTAATTCATTGTTTCATTTCAAACAGAACATAAATTGTACCACTGTCAAATATATACAGATGGCACTGTTCCTGTGAATATTTCTGTGATAATAACATTATAATAAGCGAAAGTATAAAAATATATATTTCACAAAACATTCAAATGAACATATAATTGACACAATGGCAAACCTACAATTAACTCCCAGCTGCACAGCTGTCGAGTTCTCCTTGCCATGTTCATTCTGTGCTTCACAGTAGTACTGTTCACTGCCACTGGACTCAGTCACATTGAAGGTGAGATTCTGTCCATTTCCTACAGTGTTCATCTCTGTCCCATTCACTCTATACCAGGTGTAGTTCTGCACTGTTGGCCTGGCTTTACTGCTGCAGGTCAGAATCACTGAGCTGCCCTCTAACACTGAACCAGAGGGACTGACAGACACTGAGGTCTTCTTTGGAGGATCTAGGAGATATGAGAATACAAATGCAATATGTTTTTGTTGCTAATTGTATTAAGCATGGGAACAGCTTGAAAAAATATTATTATTATTATTATTATTATTACAATTATTATTATAATGCCTTGATTTACTCAATCTAAGAATAATTCTGTGAAATGTAGCTGTCTTACATCGGACTTTGAGAGTCAGACTGGCCTCAGACATCCTCTGATTGCCTCCTTGTTGCAGTGTGTAAAGTGCCCTGCAGGTGATCTTCTGCCTATGGTGGAGGTGGGAAGCAGTGAAGGTCAGATCAGAAGACACAGATGTGGTATTATCCTCATTCTCTTGCAGTTGATCCACACTGTCACTCAGCCTGGGGGTCCATGTCAGATTTGGGGGGAGTTTGGGACAGGGGGCTGCAGCAGAGCAGCTCAAACTCACAGAGGTCCCCTCCATCACCTCCACCTTCTCTGTGGTTAATTTGGGTTTGGGTGGAGAGTCTAGGAGACATGGAGACATGAGGATGGGTTAGTGTCTGTCTCAGGATTGGAGAGTCACACAGCACTCAGAGCACAAACTAGTCACCACATTAACAGTGCCTGATGAACAATTATAAATAAATAAAAATTCCAAAATGACGTACAATTTTTTCAAGAAATAAACAGGTAGCAGCAAAAGTTGTCAGATGTTTTCTGATCTGAGATCAAACCTACGGTGGCTCTGTTGTGAAAAAACACAAAAACCTTCGGCCCTGAGGAGCAGATACTGTCATGGTGAGAGGTTATTCCCGTGGTGGCCGCTAGAGGGCCTAGCATCATTGTTATCACCTGTTCCTCATTTGCATTAGGGGAATGACCTCCCAGCAGAGTATTTAAGGCCATTTTGTATGAGCCTCAGTGCTTTTGTGTTACTGTTCACTCTAACAACAAGCCGGTAAATGCACACGGTAGACTCGAGGTTTGAGTCAGGTACTGTGCAGGTGTGTGTTCATTTAACCAAACTTACAAACAGTTATTCTAAAAGGTAGGAAGGCGTTTGGTGTGGTTTTACCGACGCCTTCCCTAAGGGTTTATTTTAATTTTTTTATTTTTGGGCTCATGTGAGCCGGCGATAGAGGGACGTTGTCCCCGGTAAATGCATTTTGGTTTGTGTTTATTCCTGAGCTGCGCCTCATGGTTTTTGTTTAGCCTACGCTGTTTTTGGCGAGGTTGTATTTTTATTTCATTGCCCCTGATTGGGCACTCTCTGTGCTCGTTATTCAGCACAGTTACTGGTCGGTACATTCGCCCTGTTTTCTAAGGGTCGTTTTATTTTCTTCAGCCATTTTGGGCTCCTTTTCTGTTTCCCTATTAAGAATCGCCTTCGGGTTTGTTTTTGTTTCTCCCCCCTGTTACGGGAGTTATTCTCATTTTTTGTCCCATTTATCCCTGTACTCCGCCCCTGGGATCTAGGAGGGGTTTTATTCAGTCGCACTTGGTCCTCCACTCAAACCCCACCCTTATAGATACAACGTACAAAAATAAAAACGTGCAACCCTAAAGTGCACAAGACGAAAAAAAGAAAAAACTGGAGTGCAAATCTTTGGAGCAAAGTTTTGGTTTTTGTGTTTTGCATTTCAGAGCAACCGTATATACTTTCTACAAAGCAATGTGATTGATATACAAGACATTTATATTACATTTTGAAGTTGAGCTGTCTGATACAGATCTTTGGTTATGCTACACCCTGCTGTCCCTAATATTGCAGTTATGACACAAAAATAAAAGGTTTCCACATAAATTTGACATCGAGCAGAAAGTGTCCTACCTTTGATATTAATTTGAACAGCTGGATGAAAATTCAATTGGAAATAAGAGGTTTCTAATCTGAAGTAATATTGCTCACTATAATACTTAGGAAGGTTCTCCAGAACTGTAGTGCACCTCTTCTGCAAAAGGTTTCCAGTCATCATTCCTTTCAGATGAGATTCAGATTGGCTTCTGGAATCAAACACTGTTGTTCTATCTTTACGCCATAATCCTGTAACGGAGTCTGGATAGCGTTTCAGCAAGTAATCATAGGGAGACCCATAGTAAGAGTTATATTCTGGCATTTCAAATCTGCAGGGAATCAGCACACAGGATCCACTCAGAGCTTCTATACTCTGAGGCATCCAGACTGCCCACTCTCTGCCCAGGGCTCCTACAACACACAACACAGCTCTGTCACAATATTACACTAGTGATCCTACAGCACACACACAACACAGCTCTGTCACAATATTACACTTGTGATCCTACAGCACACACACAACACAGCTCTGTCACAATATTACACTAGTGATCCTACAGCACATAGAAATCACACTTTATTGTAGAAGCCAGGAGAACACTGAAAAATATATGCACTGTAGCATGCCTTATAACTCATAACTGAAAAAAACATCCATCCATCCATCCATCCATTATCTGAACCCGCTTATCCTGAACAGGGTCGCAGGGGGGCTGGAGCCTATCCCAGCATACATTGGGCGAAAGGCAGGAATACACCCTGGACAGGTCGCCAGTCCATCACAGGGCACACACACCATTCACTCACACACTCATACCTACGGGCAATTTAGACTCTCCAATCAGCCTAACCTGCATGTCTTTGGACTGTGGGAGGAAACCGGAGTACCCGGAGGAAACCCACGCAGACACGGGGAGAACATGCAAACTCCGCACAGAGAGGCCCCGGCCGACGGGGATTCGAACCCAGGACCTCCTTGCTGTGAGGCGACAGTGCTACCCACTGCGCCATCCGTGCCGCCTGAAAAAAACATGAATACAATAAATAAGCACATTTATATTTTGAAATATTATAATCACACATGCGTTTCAGAAAATGGATGATCAACACTGACTCTTGGCAATATTTCTTCATATCTCTTCAACTTTGCATAATGAAATTCAAATTAGTATTTGGTCAAATCACCACAAAATGTAACAATGAACATTCTATAACCCGCCCACACCAAGCCCTACCTTGTAGCAGGCAGCCAATGAGGATGAGTCTCTCTGCTCCAATCATGTCTCAGTATTAGTGAGGAGCAGTGGCACTCAGTGGAGCTGATCTGGAGAGGTGAACACACTCATCAAATGCTCCAATAGGCAGATGGTTTGTGGGAACCTGCTATTCAGCCCTGTTATCAACCGGCAGCATGGGGCTCACTGGTGTCTTTGCATTTTTCTTTTGAAAAGCTCTTTCACTACAAATTCAGAAGAGTTGAATACATAAAGTCATGGCAAGTTTGATTTATTTTACTACTAGCCCTACTACCACTGCTATTCCCATCACTTCAAGATAACATGAAAGCACACACTATAAAACAGAAAAAAAGGCAAATATGCACATTATTTCCAATTTTCAGTGAAATTGTAAAGATTAAAATGGAAATTGTTATTAAAACGTTATTACCAATGATAGCCTGTAATACACATTAATTCTTAAATCCACATTATACTGCTTGTATGAGTTAGCATTCAAAAAAAAAAATTTCATAGGTACTCAAACATTATACATATTCATACAAAAACAAAATCATTCACAACCACAATCTATCCTGAGAATAAATGATAAACACTACACTTCCCTTATTGGGAGGATGAATGAGCTTCACTTCAGTTCTGTTTCATTAAATGCTCATGAAAGTGGCTGCCTGAAGATAATCTGTAGTTTAACTGAGTCAAGCGTTACTCAGGTGGAAGTGTACTAATGTGTAGAACAGAAAAAATATCCAGTCTCTCTCCAGCGGAAATATACTTACTGTAGAACAGAAGAATATCCAGTCTCTCTCCAGTGGAAATACACTTACTGTAGAACAGAAGAACATCCAGTCTCTCTCCAGTGGAAACATACTTACTGTAGAACAGAAGAACATCCAATCTCTCTCCAGTGGAAATATACTTACTGTAGAACAGAAGAACATCCAGTCTCTCTCCACTGCACACTGACCCTCAGCCTGCAGAGCACCACTACAAACTCACACAAAAGAGGAAGTGCTCATGTGTGGCGTTTCCTGAAGCATGCTGGGGAAGTGATACTGTGAATATTCTTGGAATGTTCTTCATAAAGATGTGGCCTTATGCAACATTTCCTCCCATCTGCTGAACGTTTTCCTCTGTCATAATAAACAAAGATAAGGACCAGGGCCTATTTGAATTTTTTATTTTTTATTTTTTATTTTTATATTTTTTTTAAACAAACAAACAACAAAGCAAAAAGTGACCAAACACTGCTTACCTAGCTAACTAAAAATACCGATACACAAAGTAAATCACAGAAAGACAACAATTAAGGTTCACAGGGAGGTAGGGAGGGATGGGGAGAGATGCTGCTTGAAGAGGTGCGTCTTCAGTCTGCGCTTGAAGGTGGGGAGAGATTGTACAGTTCTGACCTCAACGGGGAGTTAATTCCACCACCGTGGAGCCAGAACAGACAGTAGTCATGAGCGTGAGGTGGAGGTTCAGAGAGGGGGAGGTGCCAAGCGGCCTGTGGAGGCTGAACGAAGAGGTCTGGCAGGGGTGTAGAGTCTGATGATTTTTTGTAGGTAAGCTGGGGAAGACCCCTTAACTGCTTGGAAGGCTAGTACCATCATGTGTTGTTGTCATGTTGTGAATCGTGCACAGTTTTAAATGTCCGAAAAGATGCACGCAATAGCTCAAGGTGCAGTGTCAAAAATAGCTGAGACAGACAATCATACTCTTGATGTAATGCTCCATAACCAGTTTTACATGAACTTTTAAACCAGGTCGGTTGTGCTTTAGATTATTTTGCACATGTTCATTATTTGTGCCGGCTTTCTGTTCTTACCAGTAATCTTCCAAAATCAAAAAGCTGCCATAATCAAGAATCTGCCATAATCATAATCATAAACCACATTCCTCAGGAGAAACACTACCATTGAACGGATGCTAACTTCTGGTGGAAGCGGTCGCTTCAAGACGGTAACGGCCTATGTTTGTTGAAATAAACAATTATTTTTACTAAATTGATGTGGAGCAAATTGTTTTATTTGGAGCATTGAGAGTGACAGCAATATGAAAGGCTTGTTGTCAGCTTGAAGAAATGGTATCTGATCTCCAGCAACAATCTATAATTTCTTGTGGTAGCTGACTTAATGGAACAGGTAGCGCCGTCTTGAAAGAATGTCTTGATCAAGTTTGCTGTCGATCGGGGCTTCGGACTGGACTCGGATAGATTTTTCATACACTTCTTTTTTCTTCTTTTTTTTTCATATGTTCTCATTGTGAAGGATGACGGATTTATAGCTGAACGACAGACGAAAATTTAAAGATTCCAAATCTGCACTTATCTCATTTTTGACCAAAAATCGAATCTGATGCAGTTTCTTAATTAAGTGTTCTGTAAAATTGAGTACTGTGCTGTTACCCCCCTTTACAGAGTAGCGTCACGGATATGTGACATACAGTGTCAATGCTCAAATCATAATTTCATTTTTATAATATCATTAGGTAAAAAACGAAATCACAGCCATATCGTCTCCTGAGAAATAAACTTGCATTATTGAGAGGATGCATGCGCTTCAGAACAGTACTTTTTAATTAAATGCTATGCCAGTGGTAGCCTGAAAACATAATCAGTCATTTGACTGAGCCAAGCGTTACACAGGTAGAAATTGACTTACTGTAGCACAGAAGAATATCCAATCTCTCTCCACTCAAGAGCACAAGTACAAACTCACAAAGAGGAAGTGCTCATATTTATGTGGCGTTTTGCGGAACATGTATTGCTGGGTATAGTATTGGCTACTATACACAGCACGTGTGATTAATGTGATATTTCCACCCATTTCTGAGAAAGCTAGGAAACTTCAACTTCTTCTATGTAATGATACAATAGTATTAACAAAAATACAAAATTTGTATTACAATTGTTGCTCTGATCATTAAACTACTTTGGCTTCATGACACAATAACAAAGAATTCAATCAGAATAAGCCAATCAGCATTAATGCCCAAACACAGTCAGCAGACTGTGAAAAGGAGCTACCGCAGGAATACATCTGTATACATTGAATTTAACCAGGATCTGGCATGATGTTACGCAAACAAGACGGTTCACAGTTAAGTTCCAAACATCAGAAAGGGAATGTTGCAGTTGTGTTACAGAAATTACTGAGCATAGCAGAGGTTAAAAGCTGAAGCATACTTTTATCACTGAATCATTAATTAGATTATTCAAATCAAATCAAATTCAAAGTTTTAGTTTTTTGCAGATTGTTCGAACCAAGAAATACAGAAAGACTGAAACCATTCATGCATTCATTCAAACTTTAGTAGAGGGATCGTGGATTTTATAAAGTTGCATTGTTATGTATGGATGTGGTGTTTTATTTTGAAGCGCTTTGTAACCCAAGTTTTAAAAGGTGCTATATAAATGAAGACTGACTTACTTTCTTACTTACGTTTACTCGAGAAATATAGATTAGAATTAGATCCTTATGGACACATCTTTTCTCATGTATGTGCTGTGATTAAAATGTTATTATTTTTACTGTCCTTTTGAGACTGTGCTTCTCTGTGTGTTTTTACTGTACTCCCTCCCACCATAATGTACATAACAGAGCAAGCACACACACACACACACCCCCACATACACACACAAACACACACACACAGGCATTCATGCATGCGCGCACACACACACACACACACACACACACACGCATGCACGCACACACACATGCATTCACACACACACACAGGCATTCATGCATGCGTGCACACACACACACACACACACACACACTCACAAACACACGCACATATGCATGCATTCATGCCTGCACACACACATTGTACCAAATGTACTGATCATCATTTTTGACATACTGTATGAATCACTACACTATGAAGACGATGTAGTTACAATTTACGTAAAAAATATTACAATATTATGAACTATTTAAATCATTATAAAATGCATTAAACTAATATTAGAGAATGTTGTCCTTTGGTAAATGGTTGGCATTTATATAGCCCCTTCATACAAAGCGCTGTTCAGTTTACGCTTCTCATTCACCCATTCATACACCATGCAAGGCACCAACCAGCTTGTGGTTCGGAAGTATGATTCGTGTGTCAGAAGTAATCAATTATGAACCAGCAAAATTTCACGTGTAATGTCGACAGATTAATAGAGAAATCATAAAAGAGAATTGTTGTCGTACTGAATATACAATAGTTTTTACCTTAATTTAAACAAATCCAATATTAATGCCCATCCATTTCTTTATCATGGCATCACAGAAAATACCAAAATACCAAAATCAGATCCTGCTGTATGTTTTCTGTAGGTTTACTGTAAAAACTACAGTATTTTAAGCCAAAGTTAAGTTTATCAGGATGGAGAAAAAATGTAATGATGAAAAAAAAAATCACATTTTTTTTCTCTCCCTTTTTCTAACCTCAATGCTGCGCACTTTTTTTATATAGTCTAAAACAGGAAGTGAAACATAGAAAACTGCCCTTTCATGCAGTCGTAAATACGTTTCACCTACATCCATAATGCAGTCGGACATTAAATAAAGAAAAAAAAAACACAGCACATTTCCGTTCACATTTATTTATTTATTTATTTATTTATTTATTTATTTATTTATTTATTTATTTATTTATTTATTTCATTCTTTAGTCAAGATTCCATGTGAAGGACAACTCTTGGTTTCCTCTCTGAAAATTCACAGGGTTGCAGAAAAACAGGTAACTGCCAAATTTTGGCACCCCTGCTCAAAATGCCTTTTACAATTAATGTGAACTGAAGCAAGCCTGATCTCTAATTTGTTAAACATGCCACATTTCTTCAAATTTAAAGCAACATCACATTTATTTCAATTCTTTACAGTTTAAAAATGCCAAAGTTTGGGAACCCTGTGAGGGAGTACTCTGTAACTCAATTTTTCAATTCATGGTTTTAGAATTTCCCCCCATTCTTCCTGGCAGAACACCACTAGCTCAGAAATATTCTTCTGCATACCAAATTTTTTTAAGGGCCCTTTTCCTTTTTATAATTTTTAAATTATAAATATTTGAAAATACAATTTGCAGGTAGAATGTTTAACTGTCCCGTTTAGAGTTCAGGTTTGCTTTTGATCATGTACCGATTCATTGTAACAGACAACCAAAGGTGCCCACATTTTTCCACCCAACTGTAAGTGACAACTGACAGTGTACAGTCACTAAAGCAACTCCACTAAAGCGGTTGCTTTTAAAGACACCAGCTTTGAAGGAAACACAACAAGCTCATAGTTTTAATGAGGCACTGCGTCTGCCTCAGTTTCCATCTCCAGTGTTCTGGTAGTCATCAGCATCTTCTTGTGTCACAGTGTCTTTCTGGTGTTTGTTTTTAACCTACGATATGGAGCATACAGACGCACACACAGACATGCACACACACACACACACACACACAAACACGCACACACAGACACGCACACACACACACACACACACACACACGCACGCACGGACATGCACACACAAACACGCACACACACACAAATGCACACAGAGACATGCACACACACACACATACACAGACACACAAACATACACAAACACGCACAGACAGACAAATATGCACACACAGACACACACATGTACACACACAAACACACACACACAGCCATGCACAAAAAAACACACACATGTACACATGACCACACACAGATACAGCCATGCACACATACAGACACACAAAAACAGACACATACACATACACACGTACATGCACACACACACACACACATACACACACACACACACACACACACACACACACAATTATTTAAAGCAACACCTCAGTGCATAAATTGGCAGTCTTAGGGCAGTGCTTCTGTTCATATTGAGAGTAAAATATGTCCAATTATGCCTGCATTCTTTGAATATAAGTGCAGCAAAGTGACTTCTGCATTGAAGTTAAGGACAAATGTTGATTGAATCCGGTCAATGTGATTCTACAGTGCATTTCAGCCCTTCAGCTGAGTGTGTAAGGTTCACCTCTGAGTGATTGAAGACAAATTCAGATCTAATCCTGTCTATACTGCACCCATCTCTCATACTGAGGCATTCTGCTCACATTTCATTTTCAGAAATATGATTACTCAGCGTAGTGGCGACCCCTGCTGTATATTTCTCAGTGTCCCACTTATTCACCTGCAGCACGTCATATTCAGGGCTGATGTTGGCGAGCTGCAGACTGGCGTATGTGTCACCGTCCCTCCCTCCCTTTAAAGGAAAAGTCACACAGATGGTGCAAATGTAACATACAGGAGAAATCAGGCTGAGCTGCAGTCAGTGTGTTTCAGAAGAGGAAGAGGAGGAAAGCATGGAGAGACTCACCTTCAGCCTTCTAGACAACCTGGAGATGTGAAAATCAGAGTAGAGAGAGAATGTGTTATTGCCTCGGTTTACACAGTATGTCTCTGCAGACCTCAATCATTTACTGTACGGGGTAGTTTTCATGTTAATGACATTTTACTAACAGCATAATTGCCTGGTTACAGAGAAATTGGCCAAAAATGACTGGCTACATCCATCCAAATCAATTTTCATTCACAATGCTGCTTAAAGAAAAAAAATAAAATATGATATATTATAATATGAATAACATAATAATGTATATTTGATCTGCATTAAGTTCACTTTTAAAAGCAGTGCTCAGCTGCTGGATGGCTCATTCGGTGAAGGTGGTAGGTTTTGTGTTTTTCATGTTCTGTATTCTGCCTATGTTGTTAGCGTTTTCATGTTTTTGTTACCTCCATGCACACCATAGTCTCCCTGTCACTTCATTCATTCACTTCACCTGTTTCACTTCCTGATTGTTTCCCCACCTGATTCCCATTCCCTCTCGTTACTTGTGAATAAAAACCCCTCTGTTTGTGCAGTTAGTTGCCAGATTGCTATGTGTTTATTCCATACTCTCCAGCGGTTTCGTATTGATACCTGTTTTGACCTGTTTAGTCCCCAACCATCAAGTTTAGCTTATTCCTTCTGTCTTGTTCTGACCCGTAGTTTTTCGACCTGTTTCTGTTTATCGACTTTCGTTTCTGGATTGTGTTTCTGTTTAATTAGCCCATTTGTTTTCGACCTGTGATTTTCCTGTGACCGCGACTATTCTTTGGATTATCCTTAATACATCTGTTTGCTGGAGAACTGACCCTTTGCCTGGACTATCGCACACAAACAGCCTTATCCCTGCTATAACTGTTTTCTGGCTATTGACCCTCGCTGTACGAACCTACCCTGAGAAAATAAAGATCTTATTTTCTAAAGAACTTTCGTTGTGGTCTCGCTACTGGATCCCCCGTTCTGAGCGCCTGATAGAAGGCACCATGATGTGGGGCATGGATGAGCCACAGTGTCGGGTCAGAGCCAGACTGTTCCAGCGTCGAGGGTGGCCAGTAGCTCCACAGGCTAGCAGTCAGTTAGCAGTGTGTTCATTACGATTTAGCCGATACAATATATTTAACCAGATTCTCCACCCCAGTTGGGTACCAAATGTATATATTTAAAAAAGATTATATATTTACTGACCTTTTATTTTTGTGGAGACAGAATCCAACAGTCAGCACATTCAGACAAATCAGTGCTGCAATGATAACATATAGCAGTGGTTGCAGGTGTACTCCTGGAAAAAAAAGTCATAATGGTTGGACCTTATTCATGCCTAAACAATATTGATACGACATCAGACTTTACTCATTGACAGGAACCCAACAGAGTGCTGTGTATGAAAAGGATAAATGTTGATTCCCCACGTATTACACTTTAATTTGAGTATTCTAACCCTCCAATTCCATTTATTTAGTTGAATTTCAGATAGTTCCTGGAAACACATCACTAGAAAAACTATGTTGATGCGCGATATCCTGCTGTATGTTTTCTGTAGGAAACCAACAGTATTGTAAGCCAAAGTTAAGGGTATCAGGGTAAAAGTGAGACACTTGAAAAAACAATAAGCTGTCGTGAATGGTAATAACAGTGTTACATCAAGTTCATAACTGTGTTGTGCAGGCTTTACAGCATACTGTTGAAGTATTTCAAACAGCCATTCAGTATATGAACATACCTGAGTGTTTCTGTGGACAAGGGTCGTGGAGCTGGAGGCTGGAGGTGCCGAGAGCGTTGGTACTGAGGCAGAGGAGAGTGGCCGTGTCTCCCTGTGAGTGGCGCATGGTGAGGGAGCTCCTCAGGCCTGTGTTCCCCAGCTGCTCCTCCCTGATGACTCTGTCAGTAGAGTTAGTGACCCGCAGTCCAGACACATGCCACTCCATGCTGGGAGAGGGATTCCCACGGCTCTCACAGGAGCAGCTGATCTCTGCTGCAGTTCTGCTGCAGCTCCCAGAGCCAGAGATCTGAGGCATGTCTGAACACAGGGTGCCACAGTTAGTAACAACACAGTTCTATACTGTATAAAATGAATATGATATAATTATCAAACACTGAACCTACATATCACATTCAGCAGTACAGTTGTTGAGCTCTCCTTGCCAAGTTCATTCTGTGCTTCACAGTAGTACTGTTCACTGTCACTGGACTCAGTCACATTGAAGGTGAGATTCTGTCCAGTTCCTACAGTGTTCATCTCTGGCCCATTCACTCTGTACCAGATGTAGTTCTGCACTGGTGGGCTGGCTTTACTGCTGCAGGTAAGAGTCACTGAGCTGCCCTCTAACACTGAAGCAGAGGGACTGACTGACACTGAGGTCTTCTTAGGAGGATCTGGAAGAAAAATATTTTGTCTTTTAAAAGGCAAAGTGTTCTGTGAAGTGAAGTCTTCTGTGGACAGATGTCACTGACACATCCACACCTGCCTACCGAAGAGTGTTTCTGATCTGTCAGAAAAGTGTTTGAGAACTTTTCTTCATTATGGTGAGAACTGTTTGGTCATCAACTGTTAAGGTCTTCCTTGGCCTACCAGCCCCTGAGCTATCCAGTGCTCTCTTTTTCTTAAAGATGTTCTGAACAGTTTATTTTGGCAAACATATTGTTTGTCCTTTGTCTCTGACTGCTTTATTTCTCAGCCTCATAATGGCTTCCTTAACTGTCACCGTCACAATTCTGGTTCCCATGTTGACAAACACCAATGATAGACTCCAAAGGCAATACAGCCTTGAATGAAGACTAGATGCTGAAAACGTTCTTGTACCGGCACAAGAAAAGTGATTGAATTCAGCTGACTAATCAGAAGCCAACTATCCAATTACTTTTGGTGCTATGAAGTAGGGAGGCTATGGATAAAAGTTGAGCTAAGTCCTACATGAATCATGCAATGTGCCTGTAGCCTCAAATTAAAGGTGACAGTCTGCAGTTCATTCATTGTTTCATTTCAAACAGAACATAAATTGTACCACTGTCAAATATATACAGATGGCACTGTTCCTGTGAATATTTCTGTGATAATAACATTATAATAAGCGAAAGTATAAAAATATATATTTCACAAAACATTCAAATGAACATATAATTGACACAATGGCAAACCTACAATTAACTCCCAGCTGCACAGCTGTCGAGTTCTCCTTGCCATGTTCATTCTGTGCTTCACAGTAGTGCTGTTCACTGCCACTGGACTCAGTCACATTGAAGGTGAGATTCTGTCCAGTTCCTACAGTGTTCATCTCTGGCCCATTCACTCTATACCAGGTGTAGTTCTGCACTGGTGGGCTGGCTTTACTGCTGCAGGTCAGAGTCACTGAGCTGCCCTCTAACACTGAACCAGAGGGATTGACTGACACTGAGGTCTTCTTAGGAGGATCTAGGAGATATGAGAATACAAATGCAATATGTTTTTGTTGCTAATTGTGTACAATGTATTAAGCATGGGAACAGCTTGAAAAAATATTATTATTATTATTATTATTACAATTATTATTTTAATGCCTTGATTTACTCAATCTAAGAATAATTCTGTGAAATATAGCTGTTTTACATTGGACTTTGAGAGTCAGACTGGCCTCAGACATCTTCTGATTGCCTCCTTGTTGCAGTGTGTAAAGTGCCCTGCAGGTGATCTTCTGCCTATGGTGGAGGTGGGAAGCAGTGAAGGTCAGATCAGAAGACACAGATGTGGTATTATCCTCATTCTCTTGCAGTTGATCCACACTGTCACTCAGCCTGGGGGTCCATGTCAGATTTGGGGGGAGTTTGGGACAGGGGGCTGCAGCAGAGCAGCTCAAACTCACAGAGGTCCCCTCCATCACCTCCACCTTCTCTGTGGTTAACTTGGGTTTGGGTGGAGAGTCTAGGAGACATGGAGACATGAGGATGGGTTACTGTCTGTCTCAGGATTGGAGAGTCACACAGCACTCAGAGCACAAACTAGTCACCACATTAACAGTGCCTGATGAACAATTATAAATAAATAAAAATTCCAAAATGACGTACAATTTTTTCAAGAAATAAACAGGTAGCAGCAAAAGTTGTCAGATGTTTTCTGATCTGAGATCAAACCTACGGTGGCTCTGTTGTGAAAAAACACAAAAACCTTCGGCCCTGAGGAGCAGATACTGTCATGGTGAGAGGTTATTCCCGTGTTGACCGCTAGAGGGCCTAGGATCATTGTTATCACCTGTTCCTCATTTGCATTAGGGGAATGACCTCCCAGCAGAGTATTTAAGGCCATTTTGTATGAGCCTCAGTGCTTTTGTGTTACTGTTCACTCTAACAACAAGCCGGTAAATGCACACGGTAGACTCGAGTTTTGAGTCAGGTACTGTGCAGGTGTGTGTTCATTTAACCAAACTTACAAACAGTTATTCTAAAAGGTAGGAAGGCATTTGGTGTGGTTTTACCGACGCCTTCCCTAAGGGTTTATTTTCATTTTTTTATTTTTGGGCTCGTGTGAGCCGGCAGTAGAGGGACGTTGTCCCCGGTAAATGCATTTTGGTTTGTGTTTATTCCTGAGCTGCGCCTCATGGTTTTTGTTTAGCTTTTTGTTTAGCCTACGCTGTTTTTGGCGAGGTTGTATTTTTATTTCATTGCCCCTGATTGGGCACTCTCTGTGCTCGTTATTCAGCACAGTTACTGGTCGGTACACTCGCCCTGTTTTCTAAGGGTCGTTTTATTTTCTTCTGCCATTTTGGGCTCCTTTTCTGTTTCCCTATTAAGAATCGCCTTCGGGTTTGTTTTTGTTTCTCCCCCCTGTTACGGGAGTTATTCTAATTTTTTGTCCCATTTATCCCTGTACTCCGCCCCTGGGATCTAGGAGGGGTTTTATTCAGTCGCACTTGGTCCTCCACTCAAACCCCACCCTTATAGATACAACGTACAAAAATAAAAACGTGCAACCCTAAAGTGCACAAGACGAAAAAAAGAAAAAACTGGAGTGCAAATCTTTTGAGCAAAGTTTTGGTTTTTGTGTTTTGCATTTCAGAGCAACCGTATATACTTTCTACAAAGCAATGTGATTGATATATAAGACATTTATATGACATTTTGAAGTTGAGCTGTCTGATACAGATCTATGGTTATGTTACACCCTGCTGTCCCTAATATTGCAGTTATGACACAAAAATAAAAGGTTTCCACATAAATTTGACATCGAGCAGAAAGTGTCCTACCTTTGATATTAATTTGAACAGCTGGATGAAAATTCAATTGGAAATAAGAGGTTTCTAATCTGAAGTAATATTGCTCACTATAATACTTAGGAAGGTTCTCCAGAACTGTAGTGCACCTCTTCTGCAAAAGGTTTCCAGTCATCATTCCTTTCAGATGAGATTCAGATTGGCTTCTGGAATCAAACACTGTTGTTCTATCTTTACGCCATAATCCTGTAACGGAGTCTGGATAGCGTTTCAGCAAGTAATCATAGGGAGACCCATAGTAAGAGTTATATTCTGGCATTTCAAATCTGCAGGGAATCAGCACACAGGATCCACTCAGAGCTTCTATACTCTGAGGCATCCAGACTGCCCACTCTCTGCCCAGGGCTCCTACAACACACAACACAGCTCTGTCACAATATTACACTAGTGATCCTACAGCACACACACAACACAGCTCTGTCACAATATTACACTCCTGATCCTACAGCACACACACAACACAGCTCTGGCACAATATTACACTTGTGATCCTACAGCACACACACAACACAGCTCTGTCACAATATTACACTAGTGATCCTACAGCACACAGAAATCACACTTTATTGTACAAGCCAGGAGAACACTGAAAAATATATGCACTGTAGCATGCCTTGTAACTCATAACTGAAAAAAACATCCATCCATCCATCCATTATCTGAACCCGCTTATCCTGAACAGGGTCGCAGGGGGGCTGGAGCCTATCCCAGCATACATTGGGCGAAAGGCAGGAATACACCCTGGACAGGTCGCCAGTCCATCACAGGGCACACACACCATTCACTCACACACTCATACCTACAGGCAATTTAGACTCTCCAATCAGCCTAACCTGCATGTCTTTGGACTGTGGGAGGAAACCGGAGTACCCGGAGGAAACCCACGCAGACACGGGGAGAACATGCAAACTCCGCACAGAGAGGCCCCGGCCGACGGGGATTCGAACCCAGGACCTCCTTGCTGTGAGGCGACAGTGCTACCCACTGCGCCATCCGTGCCGCCTGAAAAAAACATAAATACAATAAATAAGCACATTTATATTTTGAAATATTATAATCACACTTGCGTTTCAGAAAATGGATGATCAACACTGACTCTTGGCAATATTTCTTCATATCTCTTCAACTTTGCATAATGAAATTCAAATTAGTATTTGGTCAAAATGTAACAATGAACATTCTATAACCCGCCCACACCAAGCCCTACCTTGTAGCAGGCAGCCAATGAGGATGAGTCTCTCTGCTCCAATCATGTCTCAGTATTAGTGAGGAGCAGTGGCACTCGGTGGAGCTGATCTGGAGAGGTGAACACACTCATCAAATGCTCCAATAGGCAGATGGTTTGTGGGAACCTGCTATTCAGCCCTGTTATCAACCGGCAGCATGGGGCTCACTGGTGTCTTTGCATTTTTCTTTTGAAAAGCTCTTTCACTACAAATTCAGAAGAGTTGAATAAATAAAGTGATGGCAAGTTTGATTTATTTTACTACTAGCCCTACTACCACTGCTATTCCCATCACTTAAAGATAACATGAAAGCACACACTATAAAACAGAAAAAAAGGCAAATATGCGCATTATTGCCAATTTTCAGTGAAATTGTAAAGATTAAAATGGAGATTGTTATTAAAACGTTATTACCAATGATAGCCTGTAATACACATTAATTCTTAAATCCACATTTTACTGCTTGTATGAGTTAGCATTCAAAAAAAAAATTTCATAGGTACTCGAACATTATACATATTCATACAAAAACAAAATCATTCACAACCACAATCTATCCTGAGAATAAATGATAAAAACTACACTTCCCTTATTGGGAGGATGAATGAGCTTCACTTCAGTTCTGTTTCATTAAATGCTCATGAAAGTGGCTGCCTGAAGATAATCTGTAGTTTAACTGAGTCAAGCGTTACTCAGGTGGAAGTGTACTAATGTGTAGAACAGAAAAAATATCCAGTCTCTCTCCAGCGGAAATATACTTACTGTAGAACAGAAGAATATCCAGTCTCTCTCCAGTGGAAATATACTTACTGTAGAACAGAAGAACATCCAATCTCTCTCCAGTGGCAATATACTTACTGTAGAACAGAACATCCAGTCTCTCTCAAGTGGAAATATACTTACTGTAGAACAGAAGAACATCCAGTCTCTCTCCACTGCACACTGACCCTCAGCCTGCAGCGCACCAGTACAAACTCACACAAAAGAGGAAATGCTCATGTGTGGCGTTTCCTGAAGCATGCTGGGGAAGTGATACTGTGAATATTCTTGGAATGTTCTTCATAAAGATGTGGCCTTATGCAACATTTCCTCCCATCTGCTGAACGTTTTCCTCTGTCATAATAAACAAAGATAAGGACCAGGGCCTATTAGAATTTTTAATTTTTAATTTTTTAATTTTTTAAAAACAAACAAACAACAAAGCAAAAAGTGACCAAACTTAACTATCCAAACACTGCTTACCTAGCTAACTAAAAATACCGATACACAAAGTAAATCACAGAAAGACAACAATTAAGGTTCACAGGGAGGTAGGGAGGGATGGGGAGAGATGCTGCTTGAAGAGGTGCGTCTTCAGTCTGCGCTTGAAGGTGGGGAGAGATTGTACAGTTCTGACCTCAACAGGGAGTTCATTCCACCACCGTGGAGCCAGAACAGACAGTATTCATGAGCGTGAGGTGGAGGTTCAGAGAGGGGGAGGTGCCAAGCGGCCTGTGGAGACTGAACGAAGAGGTCTGGCAGGGGTTTAGAGTCTGATGATTTTTTGTAGGTAAGCTGGGGAAGACCCCTTAACTGCTTGGAAGGCTAGCACCAATGTTTTGAATTTGATGCGAGCCATGACAGGCAGCCAGTGGAGGGAAGTAAGCAGGGGGGAGACGTGTGAGTATTTGGGAAGGTTGAAGACCAGACGAACTGCTGCATTCTGGATAAGTTGGTGGGGTCTGATGGCGGACACTGGGAGGCCAGCCAAGAGGGAATTGCAGTAGTCCAGGCGGGACCGAACCATCGCTTGGACCAGGAGCTGGGTCAAGTAGGGGGTGAGAAAGGGGCGAATTCTCCGTATGTTGTATAGGAAGAACCTGCATGACCGGGTCACCGCTGCAATGTTCTCGGAGAGGGACAGTCTACTGTGCATCACCACGCCAAGGTTCCTTGCACTGGGTGATGGTGTGAGTGTGGTATCCCCGAGGGAAATTGAGAGATCCAGATGGGGAGAGGTATTAGCAGGGATGAATATCATTTCAGTCTTACCTGGGTTGAGCTTTAGATGGTGGTTGTCCATCCAGCTCTGGATATCACTCAGGCAAGCAGAGATATGGGCTGAAACCTGTGTATCAGATGGTGGGAATGAGATGAAGAGTTGGGTATCGTCCGCATAGCAGTGGTAGGATAGCCCATGTGCAGTGATCACAGGGCCAAGGGAACGAGTGTAAAGAGAAAAAAGAAGCAGGCCTAGGACTGAGCCCTGGGGAACTCCTGTGGCAAGGGGCCGAGGTGTCGATACCGTACCAGCCCAGGCAACCTGGAAGGAGCGATCAGAGGTAGGACTCAATCCAGTCCAGGGCTGTGCCACAGATGCCCGTTGCTGACAGGGCAGACAGGAGGATGGAGTGATCCACAGTGTCGAAGGTAGCAGAGAGATCTAGAAGAATGAGGACAGAGAGGGAGGCTGCTCGTGCGGCATGGAGTGATTCACTGACGGAGAGGAGCATGATCTCTGTCGAGTGGCCCGATTTGAAGCCAGACTGATGGGGGTCTAGCAGGTTGTTGTTAGAAAAGAAGGAAGAAAATGACTAGATGCGGATCGTTCTATGGTTTTAGATAGAAAAGGAAGAAGAGATAACGGGCGGTAGTTCTGGATGATGGAGGGATCCAGAGTAGGCTTTTTTAGCAACGGAGTGATGTGGGCCCTCTTGGAGGATGCTGAAAAACAGCCAGAAGACAGGGAGGAGTTGACAAGGGAGGTGACAAATGGGGGACTGAGGAGGAGGAGCTTGTGCGTTGAGGAGAGAGGAGAAAATAGAGAAAAGTTTCCGGGGGTTAGAACCGGAGTTCTGAATTTGTGTTTAATAGTATTTTGCTTTGGCGGCAGTGACAGCGGAAGAGAATGCCGCCATGAGAGACTGGTAAGTTGTGAGGTCTGAAGGTTCTCTGGATTTTCCCCACTTCCTCTTCGCTGCGCGGAGGCTGGCCCTGGAGGTACGGAGGGTGTCAGATATCCAAGGACTGGGGGGGGGGGGGGGGGGTGCGAGGCGGCTTTGAGACAGGGGGACAGAGAGAGTCAAAGGCGGAGAGAGGTGAAAGGAGGGTGGCAGATGCAGAGTCAGTGGGGAGTTTGGAGAAGGATTTGAGAGGGGGGAGTGAGGTGGTGATAGTGGTGGCAAAGGAAGAGGGTGAGAGGGAGTTGAGGTTACGGCGGGCTGAGGAAGTGTGGGTGGGAGGAGGGGGAGGAGGATGGGGAGGAAGAGGGAGGGAGAATGAGATGAAGTTGTGATCAGATGTATGCAGAGGGGTAACAGTGAAATCAGAGCATGAGCAGTTCCTCACAAAGACAAGGTCTAGGACATTACCTGCCTTGTGGGTTGGAGGAGAGTGTTGCAGGGAGAGGCCAAAGGAGTGGAGTAGCGGTAGGAAGGCAGCAGCCTGGGAGGCTTCAAGGTGGATGTTGAAGTCTCCAAGGAGAATCAGTGGGGTGCCATCCTTAGGGAAGGAGCTAAGAAGGGTGTCTAGCTCATCAAGGAAGCTTCCCGGGGGCCCTGGAGGATGATAGATAACTGCAATAAAAAGGTTAGTAGGGTAGGATACTGCAACAGAATGGAATTCAAAAGTGGATATGGACAGGTCAGAGAGGGGGAGAACAGAGAATTTCCATGAGGGGGAAATTAAAAGACCAGTACCACTGCTATGGCCGGAAGTCCGGGGAGTGTGCGAGAAGGAGAAGGAGGATGAGAGGGCAGCGGGAGTGGCGGTGTTGTCAGGTGTGATCCAGGTCTCAGTTAGGGCAAGGAATTGTAGGGACTGGAGGGCGGCATATGCGGGGATGAAGTCAGCCTTCCAAGCGGCAGACTGGCAGTTCCATAGTTCCCCTGTGACAGCAAAGTCCTCACAGGGGGTTAGCGGGGGGTAGCTGAGGTTCGAGGGGTTCCGACGCCGTGAAGGCCCACGTCGCAGGGGGTGTCTTAGAGGGAGAGAGCAGACTGGGATGGGGTGAAACATAACATAACAAACTGGGACGGAGCGTCGCTCTGACACACCTATTTAAATCGTCTACAATCGCTCACAAGCAATATCAAATCAAAGCTAATCTACTGACAGATTCCAGAGCTATTTAAAACAAACGTTCAACCACTTGACAGGTATGCAACCAGTATAAGTGATTCACACAGCAAGAGAAACAAACTAGCTCAAGCCCTAACCTCTGCTGTTCAAAATAGCAATTACAAATCAAACTTTACCACGTCTAGTGGACGGTCCACAGCAATACCAACACACCTGGTTAAAATTATGCACGTAATCAATAGTCCAGGCAAGGGTTCAGTAACAGGGCAAACAGACACAGCAAAGGAAATCCAAAACATGGTTGTAGTCACAGGTAGTGTTGCTTTCGTCAACAAAAATTATGATGAAATATCTTCGTCAACGAACCTTTATCACGTGACGAAAACGAGACGAGACGCAACGAAGATGCTGGTCACGTGACGATAACAATAATAAAATGTGTAATGCCATTTTGTTGACAAATAAAAACGAGACGAAAATGTGGTTTACAAAAATGTCTCTTAGTTTTTATTATCATTATTTTGCCTGAGCGATGTCACTTCCTCGATCCCAACGAGCGGTATTATTTAATTTCAGAAGATGCAGCTGCGGTGGGTTATCACTTGATAAGCACAGCTTAATAAATAAAGGTGACACAGAGAAAGGGACCAATGGCCGGCCAGCCGGGGGTTGTCTTTGGGAGAAAAAGAAGAAACGACATTTGGACACACTTTCGTTACATAGACGTGGAAAAGAAAACGGAATGTGTTGTGGAAAAAGATGGGGAGAAATGCGGCCACAAAATCGCAGGGAAAAACACCACGAATCTTAAGAGACATCTCAAGGCATTCCATAATGACATTGAGGTAAGTCAAGACATCATTGTAACGTTCGTTTATATTTTAGAAAGCTCATGCCAAGTGCCAACTGACGAGACTGGTTAATGTTTCACATTTTAACGCTAGCTCTAGTAGACGTTAGCGACTGGAGCTGTTTCTGACGAGACAAACGCATAGAACATGGACAACCAGTCTTAAAATAACACCTCCAGGGGGTTACAGTTTAGTTGCTGTTGAGACTGATGGTTATTTGATTTCATTTCAAAAATGTGTATTGGACTATTGTTGTTGTTGTTTGTGACAACCAGTCTTAAAATAACACCTCCAGGAGGTTACAGTTTATGTATTTGCTGTTGACTTGAGACTGATGGTTATATGATGTCAAAAATGTGTAATGTAATGTATTCCAACAAGAAGGTGGTTAAGTGGCAAACCTGGCTAAGTTAACCCATGAGAATGGGTAAATTCACTAATAGATGAACCCTTTGGCTTTGTTTAGCTAAATGGATGTGTGTGTACTTGTAACATATTTGGTTGTTAAAATAAACAACATAATAATAATAAAGAACATAATAATTCAAATCAGAGCGTCTTCCGTGTCTGAAATGGATGTATTCTTGAATCTATAAGCTAACAATTGGGTTTGGCTAAAATAAAATGTTGGTTTCATCTCTATACCACTAGGTACATATATTGACGGGGTTAGATAGAATAACATTACTGAAAAGAGATTAATACAGTTTTCTTTGACTAAAACTAGACTAAAATGTCATCAGTTTTCGTCGACTAAAACTAGACTAAAGTGTCATCAGTTTTCGTCGACTAAAACTTGACTAGACTAAAAGGAGTATGAACATGACTAAAACTAATAAAAACTAAAATGACCGCTTGACACAAAGACTAGACTAAAACTAAAAGTAAAATAGGCCGCCAAAAACAACACTAGTCACAGGCAAGTTTGATAACAAGTAGTCCAAATAGGCAGATGAACAAAAAAAAAAAGAATCCAAAATCATAAACTGGGAATCCAACGTCCTAGCACTCCTACCCCGGACCAGGGAAAACCCAAAATAAAAGTACAACCCAGTATAAAAGACAAAAATAAAGATTCAGGAGTCGCAGCTCCGAAAACACACACAAATCAAAATACAAAATACCGGGGACAACGTCCCTCACCCACAGACTCACACAAGCTGAAAATAAAAAGAAACAAAGAACAAAAGAACCAAAAGGAAGGCGGTCGCAGTGTACATACACTAGCACGTAGACCCCTTCCTTACCTTTTCTGAACACAAGGCGAATCTAGAACCAGCACAATACCTGACTCGTTAGATGCTGAGTCTACCATGTGCTAAATACCGGCTTAGGTGGCAGAGCGAACAGTGACACCGAATCGAAGACTGAGGGGAAATGAGGGCATTAAATACCTTCAGGAGGGTAGACCCAAAGTAAGCACTAATGACCACCAGGTGAAAGTAATAAGCCCCCCTGGTGGCCACAACCAGTACTACCTCCAACCCTCACACATGCTGAGGATGCTGGGGGGAAAAATGTGACAGAGCTGTGTTGTGTATGTGCTGTAGGATCACTAGTGTAATATTGTGACAGAGCTGTGTTGAGTGTGTGTATCATGGCATCACAGAAAATACCTAAATACTGAAATCATATGGTAAATGGTTGGCATTTATATAGCGCCTTTATCCAAAGCGCTGTACAATTGATGCTTCTCATTCACCCATTCATACACACACTCACACACCGACAGCAATTGGCTGCCATGCAAGGCGCCGACCAGCTCGTCAGGAGCATTTGGGGGTCAGGTGTCTTGCTCAGGGACACTTCGACATAGCCCGGGTGGGGGATCAAACCGGCAACCCTCCAACTGCCAGACGACTGCTCTTACTGCCTGAGCCATGTCGCCCCACATATCCTGCTATTGGTTTTCTGTAGGTTTACTGTAAAACCTACAGTATTTTAAGCCAAAGTTATGGGTATCAGGATGGAGAAAAAATGAAACGCTGGAAAAATAATCTAATTTTAACCTCAATGCTCGAACCTCAATGCTGTGCACTTTTTTTTTATAAAGTCTAAAACATGAAGTGAAAGATAAAAAACTGCCCTTTCATGCGGAAGTAAAAGTTGTTTCGCATCTAACAGCACATTTCCGTTCACATTTATTTATTTACTTATTTATTTTATTCTTTATTCAAGATTCCTTTCCAAGGACAACTCTTGGTTTCCTTTCTGAAAATTCACAGACTTGCAGAAAAACAGGTAACTGCCAAATTTAGAGTGGGGTGCAAAGACTTTGCCACCCCTGCTCAAAATGCCTTTTACAATTAATGTCTAAGTGAACAGAAGCTGTAAGGGAGCAGGGGCGGGAGACCAAGAGCGACCGGGAAGGGATCACAAAGTTACCAACGATAAGTTGGATAACCACTAACATAGGCGAGGAAAGAACGGAAAAAGGGAATCAAACTCCCCGGCGATCAGCCAACAGAAAAACTGACCTGAGCTATACTGCTCAGGAAAAACAAAATTAGATTTTTTTATCGGGCTAAACTTTCTGCGCTGAACTCTGCCACTCGCTCTTCAAAACAGAAGCGGAGCCCAGAAACAAAAATAGGGAAGGTTCTCAGGACCTAACCAACCCAAAAGAAAACAAACTAGGTCCCTAAACTTCTCTATTTCTAATTCCTAATTTCTAACTGAATGCTTCTCAAGATTAAAAGCAATTCAGTCTTCAAAACTCTCTGACTGTCTCCCTTAATACCTCTAGACCAGCTCTGTGTACATGTCAGACTGAAACACCAAAGCTCAGAGCAGTGCCAGGAAGAGACTTAAATAGGTCTCCAAGCAGCTGACTGCAATTGGCCATGATTACACCCGCATTCCACATGCGGGAGGTAATCTCTCCTGCTGAACTAGCCCTCTAGAGTGCTAAATACTGAAATTTCCAGCAGTAGACAGTGAAAACCATGACAGAAGCGAGCCTGATCTCTAAGTCGTTAAACATGACACATTTCTTCAAATTTAAAGCAACATCACATTTATTTTAATTCTTTAGTTTCAAAAAAAGTCCCAATGCAAAAGTTTGGGATCCCTGTCATAAAGGCGGTATATAAATGCCAACCATTTACCATATTTGTCGACTCTTTCACTCTCAAGAGTGAGGGATGACTCTGAGGCAACTCCTCATTCGAAAAATAGTTAAAAAAATAATAATACCCGAGCCAGAATTCAGCATCTGCCAGAAAGGCCTAGAGACTGTCTTCAACATAAACTTAGTACCCCTCCCTGAGGACGTGAAAAGAAATGTGAGTCATTTGACCACTGGGGGGCGCCGCAAATAAGTAAAAATATGTTTTGCCAAATGTTGGCAAACAGGTTTGGAAGCCATAACTCAGCAACGCTTTGATGTGTCAAACCCAACAAATTTAGCACAGATGATCTTTGGACCAATCCTCACAAATTTTTAATTTTCTAAATAGTTTGTTCAGTACAGCCAAGAGAAATCGAAACTTGGTGGTATATGACATTTGGTATATTGGTGTCATTTGACCACTGGGGGGCACTGCAATAGGCAATAAGCCTCAAAAGTGTTGATGTGTTTCCCTTAACTAGAATGATTCTTGTGTCAGGTCATACGTCGGGAGATCCCAAAGACGAGATTTGCCATAGATGATGTTTGGACCAATCCTCACTATATATATATAGTGCCTTTATCCAAAGCGCTGTACAATTAATTCTTCTCATTCACCCATTCAAACACTAACGGCGATTGGCAGCCATGCAAGGCGCCGACCAGCTCGTCAGGAGCATTTAGGGGTTAGGGGTTAGGTGTCTTGCTCAGGGACACTTCGACACAGCCCGGGCGGGGGATTGAACCCTCCTACTGCCAGATGACTGCTCTTACTGCCTGAGCCATGTCGCCCCTAGGTATCAAATGGATTTTTGATTTTCGAAAGAATTTGTCTGTTACAGCCAAATAAAAGGCAAACAACCTAAACATGGCATGAGCTCATATCTTTGGTCAATCTTTGGTCTTTTGACATAAAACTTGCTATCACTTTTGACACAATCTGATCAAGTTGCTTTGGTGACCCTGCCCTGCTGGACTGCTTGGCGCCCTTCAACCCTGCTTGCAGGTTTAATTATGTATTGCTTTTTTCTTCTTTGTTTTTTTTTACTTTTACACTGTGTCAGCCTGGTCATGTTGTTATAATTATATCATTATAAAAGGATAGAAGTCTTGATGCTGAATTTGTACCTTTAAACACACCTTCAGGTCAATGCTTCACAATGCACCCCTCTGTATATTACGACACCTTGAGTCAAAAATATGTGAAATTGTGTCCATACACCTGAGTGTGGAGACGGGGCGTGGAGCTGGAGGCTGGAGGTGCCGAGAGCTTTGGTACTGAGGCAGAGTACCAACGCAGTTTTGAAAACATATTGCCACAGATTGGACGAAGTATTTGTGTGTTTACAGTGTAGTCCATAAGTTTTTGGAGAGTGATGTATTTTTTAATTTTTTGGTTCTGTACTGCAGCAAGCTGTATTTTAAACAAAATAATGAATATGAGGTTAAAGTACAGGCTGCCAAACTTAAAGGGCAGATATTTACATGCATATCACCATGGTCTCATGGGCGACTAACAATCATTCCTTGGTCAAAGTCACTTAGATCACATTTCTTCCCTATTCTGACATTTGGTCTGAAAAACACCTGACCTCTAGATGCATTTAGTTGCTGCCACATGGTGTGTAGGTCTACCTAATAAATTGCTCACTGAGTGTATGTAAGTGAGATTGTCAGTAGTATGTATACAACTGTGTAAACTAGCAATGCATATAGTGCAAATGAAACTAGACGACAAACATTATTGTGTTGCTTATTGGCATCATAGCCAAGATGTTCTAACAAAATGAACTCCATCTGAAACTTGTGATCGCGTTGTAACAGAGAGCCTCTTGCAGTCATGTGTTGTTGTCATGTTGTGAATCGTGCACAGTTTTAAATGTCCGAAAAGATGCACGCAATAGCTCAAGGTGCAGCTGAGACAGACAATCATACACTTGATGTAATGCTCCATAACCAGTTTTACATTAACTTTTAAACCAGGTCGGTTGTGCTTTAGATTATTTTGCACATGTTCATTATTTGTGCCGGCTTTCTGTTCTTACCAGTAATCTTCCAAAATCAAAAAGCTGCCATAATCAAGAATCTGCCATAATCATAATCATAAACCACATTTCTCAGGAAATGTTGAACGGATGCTAACTTCAAGACGGTAACGTTAGCCTATGTTTGTTGAAATAAACAATTATTTTTACTAAATTGATGTGGAGCAAATTGTTTTATTTGGAGCATTGAGAGTGACCGGCAAAGGTGTGTGCAGAGGCATGCAACAAGCGAAGCAGGACAAACTGGAACACAACTGCATTTTCAATTAAAAAAAAAATGATTCGTCACAATAATCAATCTCACCAATCTTCAACATCTTCGTCACAGTGCTAAAGGAATGTAAACAAAGCTAACGGCTCATTTTGAAGCGATACTCTTTACCAGTAGGGTGCTGAAGATACTGAGTGAGGGTGGACAGCACTTGCGACTGGACGCCCAAATACGAAGTTCAACAGCAAAATGAAAGGCTTGTCGTCAACTTGAACAAATGGTATCTGATCTCCAGCAACAATCTATAATTTCTTGTGGTTGCTGGCTTAATGGAACAGGTAGCGCCGTCTTGAATGAATGTCTTGATCAAGTTTGCTGTCGATCGGGGCTTCGGACTGGACTCGGATAGATTTTTCATACACTTCTTTTTTCTTCTTTTTTTTTCATATGTTCTCATTGTGAAGGATGACGGATTTATAGCTGAACGACAGACGAAAATTTAAAGATTCCAAATCTGCACTTATCTCTTTTTTGACCAAAAATCGAATCTGATGCAGTTTCTTCATGAAGTGTTCTGTAAAATTGAGTACTGTGCTGTTACCCCCCTTTACAGAATAGCGTCACGGATATGTGACATACAGTGTCAATGCTCAAATCATAATTTCATTTTTATAATATCATTAGGTAAAAAACGAAATCACAGCCATATCGTCTCCTGAGAAATAAACTTGCATTATTGAGAGGATGCAAGCGCTTCAGAACAGTACTTTTTACTTAAATGCTATGCCAGTGGTAGCCTAAAAAAACATTATCAGTCATTTGACTGAGCCAAGCGTTACACAGGTAGAAATTGACTTACTGTAGCCCAGAATAATATCCAGTCTCTCTCAACTCAAAAGCACAAGTACAAACTCACACAAAAGAGGAAGTGCTCATATTTATGTGGCGTTTTGAGGAACATGTGTTGCTGTGTATAGTGTATGTAACTACTTTGGCTTCATGACACGGTAACAGAGAATTCAATCAGCATTAATGCCCAAACACAGTCAGCAGACTGAAAATGAGCTACTGCAGGAATACATCTGTTTACATTGTATTTAACCAGGATCTGGCATGATGTTACCCATCAAGATGGTTCACAGTCAAGTTCCAAACATCAGAAAGGGAATGTGACAGTCGTGTAACAGAAATTACAGGTTAAAAGCTGAAGCATACTTTTATCACTGAATCATTCATTAGATTATTCAAAGTTTTAGTTTTTTGCAGATTGTTCCAACCATGAAATGCAGAAAAACTGAAACCATTCATGCGTTCATTCATTCATTAAAATTTTAGGGGATGGGGGATTTTATAAAGTTGCATTGTTGTGTATGAATGTGGTGTTTTATTTTGAAGCACTTTGTAACCCAAGTTTTAAAAGGTGCTATATAAAAAGACTGACTTACTTTCTTACTTCCGTTTACTCAAGAAATATATATTAGAATTAGATCCTTATGGAAACATCTTTTCTCATGTATATGATTCAAAGGTTATTATTTTTACTGTCCTTTTGAGATTGTGCTTCTCTGCCTGTTTTTACTGTACTTCTTCCCAGCATAATGTACATAACACAGCAAGCACATACACACCCCCACATACACACACACGCACGCACAAACACACACACACATGCATTCATGCACGCACACATTGTACCAAATGTACTTATTGGCATACTGTACGAATCACTCCACTATAAAGATGATGTAGTTACAATTCATGTAAAAATATTACAATATTATAAACTATTTAAATAATTATAAAATGCATGAAACTAATATTAGAGAATATTAGTTGTCCTATGGTAAATGGTTGGAATTTATATAGCGCCTTTATCCAAAGTGCTGTTCAGTTTACGCTTCTCATTCACCCATTCATACACACTCACACAGCATGCAAGGCACCAACCAGCTTGTGTATCGGAAGTATGATTTGTGTTTCAGAAGTAATCAATTATGAACCAGCAAACTTTTATTTATTTATTTCAAGTGTAATGTCGACAGATTAACAGAGCAGTCATAAGATAATTGTTGTCATACAGTATATACAATAGTTTTTAACTTAATTTAAACAAATCCAATAGTAATGCCCAAAACATGAAGTGAAAGAAAAACTGACCTGAGCTATACTGGTCAGGAAAAACAAAACGAGAATTTTTTATCGGCAGTTTCGAACGGGCTAAACTTTATGTGCCAAACTCTGCCAATCGCTCTTCAAAACAGAAGCGGAACCCAGAAACAAAAATATGGAAGGTTCTCAGAACCTAACCAACCCAAAGGAAAACAAACTAGGTCCCTAAGCCTCTCTATTTCTAATTTCTAATTTCTAACTGAATGCTTCTCAAGATTAAAAGCAATTCAGTCTTCAACACTCTCTATCTGACTGTCTACCTTAATACCTCTATACCGGCTCTGTGTACATGTCAGACTGAAACACCAAAGCTCAGAGCAGTGCCAGGAAGAGACTTAAATAGGTCTCCAAGCAGCTGACTGCAATTGGCCATGATTACACCCGCATTCCACATGCGGGAGGTAATCTCTCCTGCTGAACTAAGCTGGCAAGCCGTCTAGAGGTCTAGAGTGATGAATACTGAAATTTACAGTAGTAGCCAGTGAAAACCATGACAGGACCGTAGCAGTAGCGGTTGATACCCGAACTGGGCCTGACCAGAGGAAAGAGAAAGACCTGAGGAAGCGTTGCGCAGGGTGTTGTGCACATACTTCGCCCAGGTGATTTGGCGGCTCCAGGAGGAGGGATTGGCAGAGGCCAGACACCAAAGCGTGCTCTCCAAGGACTGGTTAGTGCGTTCAGTCTGGCCATTGGTCTCTGGATGGACGCCAAAACCGTGCCATAAACTGGGAACCACGATCAGACACCACGTCTATTGGAAGGCCGTGTATCCGAAAAACATGGTCCACCACCAGTCAGGCGGTCTCGGGAGCAGACGGTAGCTTCAGAAGGGGAATAAAGTGGGCCGCCTTGGAAAAATGATCCACAATCACCAGGATTGCCGTGTGTCCGTCTGATATTGGCAGACCAGTCGCAAAATCCATGGCAATGTGGCTCCAAGGACAGCTAGGGATGGGCAAGGGTATGAGAAGACTGGGTGGGGACCGGTCTGACCCCTTGTTGTGGGCGCACACTGCACGAGCAGAAACAAACTCTTTGTTCATCCCTGGCCACCAGAACCGCCTGGGTACGATGGACCCCCGGATGCCCCGTCATCTGGGACGAATGACCCCACTGAAGGACCTGAGCCCGTGTCTTGTTGGGGACGAACAGACGACCCAGAGGGTCGCCCCCCGGACCTGGCTCACTGGAGCCATTATTTGGGTGGTTGAGACAATCGGTGCAGGATGACGGTCCTCCTCTGACCCATCATATAGCTGGGAGAGAGCGTCCGGTTTCAGAGCTGCCTCTCAGATATGATGAACCCCAGAAAGGAGATGGATGTGGTGTGGAACACACACTTCTCTGCCTTCACAAATAGGCGTGCATCCAGCAGGCACTTGAGGAATTGTCTTACTTGATTGACGTGCTCAGCATGAGATTTGGAGAAGATCAATATATCGTCCAGATATACAAAGACAAACTTCTCCAACATCTCTCTGAGCACGTTGTTGACAAGTGCCTGGAAGACGGAAGGGGAGTTAGCATCACCAGGTATTCGTAGTGACCGCTGTGGGTGTTAAAAGCGGTTTTCCACTCATCCCCCTCCCTGATGCGTACCAGCTTGTAGGCGTTGCAGAGGTCTAGTTTTGCCCCCTGCAGACGTTCGAATGCCGAGTTCATCAGGGGGAGGGGGTACCAGTTATTTATAGTAATACTGTTCAATTCCCGGTAGTCAATACAGGGTCTTAGCCCTCCATCTTTTTTCCCCACAAAAAAGAAGCCAGCGCCCGCCGGTGATGTGGAGGGTCTAATAAACCCATTGGCCAGTGCTTCCTGAAAATACTCTTTCATAGCGATGCTTTCAGGGATGGATAAAGAGTATAAAGAGCCCCTAGGAGGCACTGTACCTGGATATAAATTTATTGCACAGTCATATGGTCAATGGGGTGGTAAAACAGTGGCACACTAAATCAATGTATTTGTGGGGAACATTTGCTGGCAATGGGAGGGTGAGTGCTCCCATCACGCTCTCCCCCTCTTTTCCTGATGGAGCTAAGGGTGTCACCTCCCCAAAAGGGTCAGAGTCGGAGAACTCCTTGCCGGGCCAATCGTCCACCAGAGGTTCCCAGTCCACAAGCAAATCCTAGGCCAAACTCTCCTTCCCCCCTTCAAATAGTGGCGGGGATCCCCCCTGATCAATCAATAACCCAGCCTCCTCCTCCTCGCTATCAATGGCAGTATCTAGCTTGGGGCCGCCAGTCTCCGGGGTTCTCGGTGATAGCTGCCCACAATGAAATGTGCACTGGGGGCCCCACTGGAGGATAGCATCTCCCACCTGGCTTGTGTTGGACCAGCCATGAATGACCTAAGACTAGGAGTAAGGTAGCGGAGTGAATTAAAAAGAACTGGATGCGCTCAGTGTGTTCGCCCCGCACGATGTGCATGGTCAGAGGGCCGCTTATCCTCTTTACTAGCCCGGTGCCCAATGGGCGCCCGTCCAGGACTGATATGTAATAAGTGTAGGGTCCTTTGCACAGGGCACCAAATTATGTATGGTCCTTCACACAGGGCACCAAATTATGTAGGGTCCTTCGCACAGGGCACCAAATTATGTAGGGTCCTTCACACAGGGCACCAAATTATGTAGTGTCCTTCGCACAGGGCACCAAATTATGTAGGTTCCTTGCACGGGCCGCCAAATAACGTAGGGATTTTACTCTCTACGAAACCGGGGCGCCAATTAATGTTATGTTGCAGTATAACTGCAAAAATTAATCAGTCTCATAAAATTACTGTTATCAGAAATATCTAACCACAAATTTAGTATTTTAATTAATAATTAAAACTACTAATATTAATGATTAAACATACCGATAACCTGAAGGTTGGAAGTTCTTCGAAAGACTCATGTCTATGTGATGCCAAAACAGACACCGGGTTTAATAAAATATATTTATTAAACAAACGTACAAACACAGAACAGATAAACTAACGGGAAGTTAGTAGGGGAAGTTAGTAGGGTGTGTGTGTGTGCGCGTGCGAGCGCGCGTGTCCCTTGGACAAAGGAAAGGTAAATTGGTGCTGTGAATGCGTGTCCTGGAGAGGTACTCATTTTTTCAATTCTTGGTTTTAGAATTTTCCCCATTCTTCCGGGCAGAACACCACTAGCTCAGAAATATTCTTCTGCATGCCAAAATGCCACATTTTTAGGCCCCTTTTCCTTTTTAGAATTTTTAAATAATAAAAAAATGAAAATACAATTTGCTGGAAGAATGTTTAACTGTACCATTTAGAGTTCAGGTTTGCTTTTGATCATGTACCGATTCATTGTAACAAGTTTAGACAATTAAACCAAGGGTGCCCAAATTTTTGAAGACATCAGCTTTCAAGGAAACACAACAAGCTGATAGTTTTAATGAGCCACTGCGTCTGTCTCAGTTTCCATCTCCAGTGTCCTGCTTGTCATCAGCCTCTTCTTGTGCGGTCACAGTGTCTTTCTGGTGTTTGTTTTTAACCTACGATATGGAGCATACAGACGCACACACAGACATGCACACAAACACATACAAACACGGACATGCACACACACACACGCACATGCACACACGCACACACACACACACACACAGACATGCACATACGCACACACACACACACACACACACACAGACATGCAGATACACAAACACACACACACATACACACAGACATGCACATACACAAACACACAGAAACACAAACATGCACATAGAAACAAACACACACACGCACACACAGACATACACATACACAAACACACACGTACACACAAACACACACACACACGCACAGACACAGATATGCACACAGAGACACACATGCACAGACACACACAAACACACACACAGCCATGCACACAAAGACATAAAAACACACACGTACACATGACCACACACAGATACAGCCATGCACACATACATACACACAAACACAGACACATTCACACACACACACAATTATTTAAAGCAACACCAAATAATGTCATTTTTAAAGAACAAGCTTATGCATTTTACATCATTGGGATTTGGCAGATATCCAGAGCGACTTACAGTTGATTAGAACAAGCAGGAAACAACCCTCCCCTGGAGCAATACAGGGATAAGGGCCCAAAGGCTGTGCGGGTCTTAACGTGGCGACACCGGGATTAGAACCACAAACCTTGCGTCTCCCAGTCCTTTACTGTAACCACTATGCTACAGGCCACCCCAGGGACAAATGTTGATTGAATCCAGTCAATGTGATTCTACAGTGCATTTCAGCCCTTCAGTAAGGTGTGTAAGGTTCACATCTGAGTGATTAAAGACAAATTCAGATCTAATCCTGTCTGTACTGCACCCATCTCTGATACTGAGGCATTCTGCACACATTTCAGTTTCAGAAATATGATTACTCAGTGTAGTGGCGCCCCCTGCTGCATATTTCTCAGTGTCCCACTTATTCACCTGCAGCACGTCATATTCAGGGCTGATGTTGGCGACCTGCAGACTGGCGTATGTGTCACCGTCCCTCCCTCCCTTTAAAGGAAAAGTCACACAGATGGTGCAAATGTAACATACAGGAGAAATCAGGCTGAGCTGCAGTCAGTGTGTTTCAGAAGAGGAAGAGGAGGAAAGCATGGAGAGACTCACCTTCAGCCTTCTAGACAACCTGGAGACGTGAAAATCAGAGTAGAGAGAGAATGTGTTATTGCCTCGGTTTACACAGTATGTCTCTGCAGACCTCAATCATTTACTGTATGGGGTAGTTTTAATGTTACTGACAGTTTACTAACAGCATAATTGCCTGGTTACAAAGCAATTGACCCAAGATGACTGGCTACATCCATCCAAATCAATTTTCATTCACAATGCTGCTTAAAGAAAAAAAATAAAATATGATATATTATAATATGAATGACAGATTAATGTATATTTGATCTGCATTAAGTTCACTTTTAAAAGCAGTGCTCAGCTGCTGGATGGCTCATTCGGTGAAGGTGTTAGGTTTTGTGTTTTTCATGTTCTGTATTCAGCCTATGCTGTTAGCGTTTTCATGTTTTTTTTACCTCCATGCACACCGTAGTCTCCCTGTCACTTCATTCATTTTTTTCACCTGTTTCACTTCCTGATTGTTTCCCCACCTGATTCCCATTCCCTCTCGATACTTGTGAATAAAAACCCCTCTGTTTGTGCAGTTAGTTGCCAGATTGCTATGTGTTTATTCCATACTCTCCAGCGTTTTCGTATTGATACCTGTTTTGACCTGTTTAGTCCCTGACCATAGCTTATTCCTTCTGTCTTGTTCTGACCTGTAGTTTTTCGACCTGTTTCTGTTTATCCCTGCTATAACTGTTTTCTGGCTATTGACCCTCGCTGTACGAACCTACCCTGAGAAAATAAAGACCTTATTTTCTAAAGAACTTTCGTTGTGGTCTCGCTATTGGATCCCCCGTTCTGAGCGCCTGATAGAAGGCACCATGATGTGGGGCATGGATGAGCCACAGGGCGGCCTGTAGCGTAGTGGTTAAGGCAAATGACTGGGACACGTAAGGTCGGTGGTTCTAATCCTGGTGTAGCCACAATAAGATACGCACAGCCGTTGGGCCCTTGAGCAAGGCCCTTAACCCTGCATTGCTCCAGGGGAGGATTGTCTCCTGCTTAGTCTAATCAACTGTACGTCGCTCTAGATAAGAGCGTCTGCCAAATGCCAATAATGTCATGCAAATGCGTTCGTCTACCGAACATCTTTGGCCGAGTGAGAGGCCGGGGTTGAAGTCCCACCTCAGACTCGGGCCTATCTCCAACTCGTTACACAGACAACATTTTTTCCAGTCTTCAGTCGGACATTTTTTGCCGATTGCACGCCCGCTGTAGCCTCATCGTCTGCCAAATGCCAATAATGTAAAATGTAATGTGTCGGGTCAGAGCCAGACTGTTCCAGCGTCGAGGGTGGCCAGTAGCTCCACAGGCTAGACGTCAGTTAGCAGTGTGTTCATCACGATTTAGCCGAGACAATATATTTACAAGATTCACCACCCCAGTTGGGTACCAAATATAAATATTTAAAAAAGATATATATGTACTGACCTTTTATTTTTGTAGTGACAGAATCCAACAGTCAGCACTTTCAGACAAATCAGTGCTGCAATGATAACATATAGCAGCGGTAGTAGGTGTAGTCCTGGAAAAAACAGTCAGAATGGTTGGACCTTATTCATGCCTAAACAATATTGATACGACATTACTCATTGACAGAAACCCAACAAAGTGCTGTGTATGAAAAGGATGAATGTTGATTCCCCGCGTATTACACTTTAATTTGAGTATTCTAACCCTCCAATTCCATTTATTTAGTTGAATGTCATACAGATCCTGGAAACACATCACTAGAAAAACTATGTTGATGCACGATATCCTGCTGTAGGTTTTCTGTAGGAAACCAACAGTATTGTAAGCCAAAGTTAAGGGTATCAGGGTAAAAGTTAGACACTTAAAAAAACACTTTAATAAGCTGTCGTGAATGGTAATAACAGTGTTACATCAAGTTCATAACTGTGTTGTGCAGGCTTTACAGCATACAGTTGAAGTATTTCATTACATTACATTACATTACATTATTGGTATTTGGCAGAGGCTCTTATCTAGAGCGACTTACAACAAAGTGCATACACATAACCAGGGATACGTGCGCTGAAAGACCCTAGAGGGAAGTACAATTTCAACTGCTACCTGTACAACAAAGATAAGGACGAGGGCCTTTTTTTTTTTTTTTTTGAGAACAAAGAAACAAAGTGACCAAAGTTAACTATCCAAATACTGCTTACCTAGCCAACTAAAAATACCGATACACAAAGCAAGTCACAGAGACAACAATTAAGGTTCACAGGGAGGTAGGGAGGGATGGGGAGAGGTGCTGCTTGAAGAGGTGTGTCTTCAGCTTGCGCTTGAAGGTGGGGAGAGATTCTACAGTTCTGACCTCAACGGGGAGTTCGTTCCACCACCGTGGAGCCAGAACAGACAGTAGTCGTGAGCGTGAGGTGGAGGTTCGGAGAGGGGGAGGTGGCAAGCGGCCTGTGGAGGCTGAACGAAGAGGTCTGGCAGGGGTGTACGGTCTGATGATTTTTTGTAGATAAGCTGGGGACGAGGGCGTATCAGACGGCGGGAACGAGACGAAGAGTTGGGTATCGTCCGCGTAGCAGTGGTAGGATAGCCCATGTGCAGTAATCACAGGGCCAAGGGAGCGAGTGTAAAGAGAAAAAAGAAGCGGGCCTAGGACTGAGCCCTGGGGAACTCCTGTGGCGAGGGGCCGAGGGGTCAATACCGAACCAGCCCAGGCAACCTGGAAGGAGCGACCAGTGTGGTAGGACTCAATCCAGTCCAGGGCCGTGCCACAGATGCCCGTTGCTGACAGGGCAGACGGGAGGATGGAGTGATCCACAGTGTCGAAAGCAGCAGAGAGATCTAGAAGAATGAGGACAGAGAAGAGGGAGGCTGCTCGTGCAGCATGGAGTGACTCACTGACGGAGAGGAGCGCAGTCTCTGTCGAGTGGCCCGATCTGAAGCCAGACTGATGGGGGTCCAGCAGGTTGTTATTAGAAAAGAAAGAAGAAAGTTGAGTAGAAGCGGCTCGTTCTATAGTTTTAGAAAGGAAAGGAAGAAGAGATACCGGGCGGTAGTTCTGGATGATGGAGGGATTCAGAGTAGGCTTTTTTAGCAGCGGAGTGATGTGGGCCCTCTTGGAGGATGCCGGAAAACAGCCGGAAGACAGGGAGGAGTTGACAAGGGAGGTGACAAATGGGAGAATGTCAGGTATGATAGTTTGGAGAAGAGAAGAGGGTCAAGGGCACAGGTTGTAGGGCGGTGGCAGAGGAGGAGTCTGTAAGGGGGGAGAAAGTGGAAAAGGAAGGGATGGGCCTAGAGGAGGGGAAGGGCACAGTGAGGGGGCCGGTGGTTGTAAAGGATCTACGGATGACTGTGACCTTCTCATCAAAGAAATCAGCAAAGTCATCAGCAGCAAAGGAGGACTGAGGAGGAGGAGGCGGTGCATTGAGGAGAGAGGAGACAATAGAGAAAAGTTTCCGGGGGTTAGAACCGGAGTTCTGAATTTGTGTTTTGCTTTGGCGGCAGTGACAGCGGAAGAGAATGGCGCCAGGAGAGACTGGTAAGTCGTGAGGTCTGAAGCGTCTCTGGATTTCCCCCACTTCCTCTCTGCTGCGCGGAGGCTGGCCCTGGAGGTACGGAGGGTGGCAGATATCCAAGGACTGGGAGGGGATGTGCAAGGTGGCTTTGAGACAGGCGGACAGAGAGAGTCAAAGGCGGAGGAGAGAGATGAAAGGAGGGTGGCAGATGCAGAGTTGGATGTCACTATGCCAGGTGTAGTTCTGCACTGGTGGCCTGGCTTTACTGCTGCAGGTCAGAGTCACTGAGCGGCCCTCTAACACTGAACCAGAGGGACTGACTGACACTGAGGTGTTCTTTGGAGGATCTAAGAGATATGAGAATACAAATGCAATATGTTTTTGTTGCTAATTCTGTACAATGTATTAAGCATGGGAACAGCTTGAAAAAATATTATTATTATTATTATTACAATTATTATTATAATGCCTTGATTTACTCAATCTAAGAATAATTGTGAAATAGCTGTTTTACATCGGACTTTGAGAGTCAGACTGGCCTCAGACGTCTGATTGCCTCCTTGTTGCAGTGTTTAAAGTGCCCTGCAGGTGATCTTCTGCCCATGGTGGAGGTGGGAAGCAGTGAAGATAAGATCAGAAGACACAGATTTGGTTTCATCCTCATTCTCTTGCAGTTGATCCACACTCTCACTCAGCCTGGGGGTCCATGTCAGATTTGGGGGGAGTTTGGGACAGGGGGCTGCAGCAGAGCAGCTCAAATTCACAGAGGTCCCCTCCATCACCTCCACCTTCTCTGGGGTTAACTTGGGTTTGGGTGGAGAGTCTAGGAGACATGGAGACATGAGGATGGGTTACTGTCTGTCTCAGGATTGGAGAGTCACACAGCACTCAGAGCACATACTAATCACCACATCAACAGTATGTATTCCAAAATGATGTATTATGTTTTCAAGGACAGGTAGCAGCAAAAGTTGTCTGATTTTTTCTGATCTGAGATCAAACCTACAGTGGCTCTGTTGTGCAAAACACAAAAACAAAAACTTTTAGCCCCGAGGAGCAGATACAACATACAAAAATAAAAACGTGCAACTCTAAAGTGTACAAGACGAAAAAAAGAAAAAACTGGAGTGCAAATCTTTGGAGCAAAGTTTTGTTTTTTGTGTTTTGCATTTCAGAGCAACCGTATATACTTTCTACAAAGCAGTGTGATTGACTTATAAGATATTTACATGACATTTTGAAGTTGAGCTGTCTGATACAGATCTATGGTTATGCTACACACAACAGACCCTGCTGTCCCTAATATTGCAGTTATGACACAAAGTTTACATATAAATTTGACATCGACCAGAAAGTGTCCTACCTTTGATAATAATTTGAACAGCTGGATGAAAATTCAATTGGAAATAAGAGGTTTCTAATCTGAAGTAATATTGATCACTATAATACTGAGGAAGGTTCTCCAGAACTGTAGTGCACCTCTTCTGCAAAAGCTTTCCAGTGATCCTTCCTTTCAGATGAGATTCAGATTGGCTTCTGGAATCAAACACTGTTCTTCTATCTTTACGCCATAGTCCTGTAACGGAGTCTGGATAGCGTTTCAGCAAGTTATCATAGGTAGACCCATAGTTAGAGTGATATTCTGGCATTTCAAATCTGCAGGGAATCAGCACACAGGATCCACTCAGAGCGTCTATACTCTGAGGCATCCAGACTGCCCACTCTCTGCCCAGGGCTCCTACAACACACAACACAGCTCTGTCACAATATTACACTAGTGATCCTACAGCACACACACAACACAGCTCTGTCACAATATTACACTAGTGAGCCTAAAGCACACACACAACACTTCACTGGCACAATATTACACTTGTGATCCTACAGCACACAGAAATCACACTTTATTGTACAAGCCAGGAGAACACTGAAAAATGTATTCACTGTAGCATGCCTTTTAACTCATAACTGAAAAAAACATGAATAAAATAAATACTTCACACTGAGCACATTTATATTTTGAAATATTACAATCACACATGCATTTCAGAAAATGGATGATCAACACTGACTCTTGGCAATATTTCTACATATCTCTTCAACTTTGCATAATGAAATTCAAATTAGTGTTTGGTCAAATCACCATAAAATGTAACAATGAACATTCTATAACCCCGCCCACACCAAGCCCTACCTTGCAGCAGGCAGCCAATGAGGATGAGTCTCTCTGCTCCAATCATGTCTCAGTATTAGTGAGGAGCACTGGGTGGAGCTGATCTGGAGAGGTGAAACACAGTCATCAAATGCTCCAATCGGCAGATGGTTCATGGGAACCTCCTATTCAGTCCTGTTATCAACCGGCAGCATGGGGCTCACTGGTGTCTTTGCATTTTCATTTTTAAAAGCTCTTTCACTACAAATTCAGAAGAGTTGAATAAATAAAGTGATGGCAAGTTTGATTCATTTTACTACTAGTCCTACTACTACTGCTATTCCCATCACTTCAAGATAACATGAAAGCACACACTATAAAACAGAAAAAAGGCAAATATGCATATTACTGCCAATTTTCAGTGAAATGTAAAGATTAAAATGGAGGTTGTTATTAAAACAATATTACCAAGGATAGCCTGTAATGTGCATTCATTCTGAAATTCACATTATACTGCTTGTATGAGTTAGCATTCAAAAAAATACATTTTAATAGGTACTCAAACATAATACATATTCATACAAAAACAAAATCATTCACAGGCACAATCTATCCTCAGAATAAATGATAAACACTACACTTCCCTTCTTGGGAGGATGAATGAGCTTCACTCCAGTCAAGCGTTACTCAGGTGGAAGTGTACTTATGTGTAGAACAGAGAAATATCCAGTCTCTCTCCAGTGGAAATGTACTTACTGTAGAACAAGAGAATACCCAGTCTCTCTCCAGTGGAAATATACTTACTGTAGAACAGAAGAACATCCAGTCTCTCTCCAGTGGAAATATACTTACTGTAGAAAAGAAGAATATCCAGTCTCTCTCCAGTGGAAATATACTTACTGTAGAAAAGAAGAACATCCAGTCTCTCTCCAGTGGAAATATACTTCTTGTAGAACAGAAGAACATCCAGTCACTCTCCAGTGGAAATATATTTACGGTAGAACAGAAGAACATCTAGTCTCTCTCAAGTGGAAATATACTTACTGTAGAACAGAAGAACATCCAGTCTCTCTCAAGTGGAAATATACTTACTGTAGAACAGAAGAACATCCAGTCTCTCTCCACTGCACACTGACCCTCAGCCTGCAGAGCACCAGAACAAACTCACACAAAAGGGGAACTGCTCATGTGTGGCGTTTCCTGAAGCATGCTGGGGAAGTTATGCTGTGAATATTCTTGGAATATTCTTCATAAAGATATGGCCATATGCAACATTTCCTCCCATCTACGATGAACTTTTTCCTCTGTGATAATAACATGAACCTGCAAACATACCCAATGTTGGGAAATGTTGAAATGTTTTTTTTTTTAATCATGCAGTTTTGAAAACATATTGCCACAGATTGGCCAAAGTATTTGTGTGTTTACAGTGTAGTCCATAAGTATTTGGAGAGTGATGTATTTTTAATTTTTTGGTTCTGTGCTGCAGCAAGCTGTATTTTAAACAAAACAATTAATATGAGGTTGAAGTACAGGCTGCCAAACTTAAAGTGCAGGTATTTACATGCATAACACCATGGTCTCATGGGGGACTAACAGCAACTGAACAAATGGCCGCTCGCTTGTTTCCTAGCCAGCTGTATGATGTAATGATCTTCCTGCATCATTAGCTGATGCACCAAAGAGCTAACTAAAAGTATAAGAGTTAATTATAGGTATGACATTTTCCTCTGGAGTCATTTCATTGAATGTTGCTGACCAAAGACTACTTTTAATTGTGAAGAAAACCCCCTTTCAGCTGGACGACAGATCAAGAACACCCATTGGACAGTGCTACATCCTCCAGCAGAACTTTTATGAGACCAAGGTTGTGACCCCGCACATAGTGCTAAAGCAACCATGGAGATCTGTGGAATGTTCTAGCATGACCTGGATCCAAGTGAACAGCCTCTCATTGTGAAGTCAAGGCAAAACGCCCCTGAAATAAAAGCTGAAGGTGGCTTCAGTAAAGGCCAGAGCCTCAGCAGGGAACATACTCAGCATCTCGTCATGGGGTGCAGTTTCCACCATTCATGGAATGCAAAGCTTTTCTCACCAAGTACTAAATATGATGACTTTAAGAGGTGACTGATATTAAGGTAACCTGTATGAAAACTGTAATTCCTACACAGATTACCCAATATGACAGTCTGAGTACAGATGCTGATGAGAACAACTGTGCCACTGTCCAATACTCAAAAACTAAAAACTGTCAGGCTTCAGAGCAATGGAACCAGTAGCGAACGCACAGAATTTCCAGAGATAATCAGAGACAGGAGAAACTAATGAATGAAAAGATAACAGGCAACTGAAAGCGGAGGGAAATTAAAGGAGACATGCTGGGGATGCTGGGGGGAAAAATGTGACAGAGCTGTCCACTGGTGGGACCTCTGTGCCCGGGCTGGAAGGCTGTAGCCGTACTGGGATAAAATGGAGGCTTTCAGGGTGGGGTAGTCATGGGCTTCGGCTGGAGGTAGGCCCCGGGAGGCTTTCTGGGCCTCCCTGCTGAGGAATGGGGCCAGGATGGAGCCCCAGTCGTCTTGGGGCCATTTTTCCAGATAGGCCGTCCGTTTGAACGTCTCGAGGTAGGCCTCAACTTCATCATCTGGCGTCTGTTTCAGCAGCACGTCCTTTGGGGCTCTGTGGGGTGCCTAGTAGGTGGGACTTGGGGGAGGTAGGTAGGGCGGGGTTGGTGCGAGGTTGTGGCGTGCTCTGTGTTTTTTAACAATAAATAAAATAACATTTTTGCCCTTTACCTGCTTCGTCCTGAGCTCCTTGTGGTGGGTGGATTCTGCATAGAGAATAATAGGACGGGGGAGGGGGCGGGAGTCAGCTGCCGCTCCTGACATTTCCACACCACAAAGGTATCTTGAATGGACCAAATGCGTCCGTAGAAGATCTGCTCTTATCATTCTTTGAGGTAAGATGAGGCTTTAATATTCAATCATTCAATATTAAATGCTTCTGGCAGTCTTGTGTTTAGTGCCACTGTCTACATGAAAAAAACATCTCCCTAGATGTGCAAGCCTAGGATTTTATCAGTTTAAGTTTTCTCAGCAACTAGTAATGTAGATATTCTCAAAGATGTTCATTATCCAAAGAGTAAACTGAAAAGTTTGAAAATGGCATTTATATAATATGTGGTCCAACATAAATACATTGAAATTAACTGCAATGAAATCTTATGAAGCTGTACTTTTGTGCAAAATTCACCACACCTGATACACTAAAAATTAAACATTAACAAGAAGTACTATTATCAGTGTTAAATAGGAAAACCGCACCTAGTCATAAATGCATGTAAAACCGCACGTAAACCCCCCCTCGTTAAACCGCACATTATACGAGCGGTGGACATCATTTTTCATTAAACCATTAAATCGTGGACATAGAAAGTGAACTTTTATTGCAGGGAAAACATTTTAAACCCAAAGTGTTTTTACCTGAGCATCAGCTAGTCAGGTCTCACTGCTTTAATTGAGGAGGAGTGAGGTGACTTCCTCACTGGACCCGGTTTATTTTACTCAGTGTTTGGCAAGGACTTCCTAGGACTGATAACGTCATGTGAGGGCACCATTTCACATGCTACATTCGTCAGAATGAATCAGAACACAACTTTATTGTCCAAGTACTGTTTTTCATGCAAACAAGGAATTTGACTAGGTTAATCAGTTGCTCTCAGTTGAATAAAGCACATTGTGCCTGTTCCCTTTGAATCCTTAGCTATACAGTAACTTAATATCATATCACTAGCACCGGTTGTATACTAATACCGATAGACCATGTGCCTTATTTATAAAATGGTATTGCGATCAAGTTGTATCTTAAATAGCGGCTTATGCCGACAGCCATGAACATTTGAATATAGGTTTAAAGCTGGCAGGTCCTACACCATGCTGGTTGGTACAATGCAAAGGCTCATTAAATCTTCTGCCCATATTTAGGTATATCTGGTGGTGCACTGCTCACTAAGGTTAATTGTGTAAAATATCTGGGCTATGGATTCGCTCTGAATTATCAGAAATCACATTTATTATCTATGTGAAAAGATTTGCTGTTCCCTTGGTGTTTTGCACAGATCAAAGAACTGTTTTACCATGAAAGTAAAAAAGAAGCTGGTATCCCAGTTGTTCTTGATTATGGAGATGCTGTATATCAAAATGCTTCAAAAACGTATTGATATATATAGATGTTATATTTAATAATTTATGCTGAAATATTGTCTAATTCTCAAATTCAGTGTCACCACTGCATAACGTACAGCCAACTGCAATGGCTTTCTCTCTGAAACAGAGGGCGGCGGCCCTGATACCAGTTCCATGTTTTGTCAGAACCCTCTCGAAAGAAGAGATGGTATTGTACATCTCAAGCGGTTTTATCCTGAAAAGAAATATATTTCTCTATTTAAAGAAACATTTTGCATGGGTTAACATTCGAAAAGAATCTGAAGAATCTGACATTTAAATGATAAGACATCTGCTCACGCCACCGTTTCCTGTGATGATAGAGGAAATGATGGTTATTTATCAGTGATCTGCCTAAAGAGGCTAGTTGCATGTGCAACTGCACATCTCTCCTAGCTTTTGAACAGATTCGTTTCTTAACACTGTGACAGGAAGTCACGCCTTGCAGCTCAGACCTGGACCAATGTCCCACAATCAACCCGTTATCTGTCGCGTAGAATAATCAGTACTGCGGCCATTTACAAGGACCTAATTTATTAAAAATATTTGGATTCAAACTTACATAAATCTAAGGTTATTTCCCAGGTTGTGCTTATACTTGATTTCTAAAAATGACAAAAAGTTGCAAACATTGGTATAAATCGGCTTCTTACGCACCTGTGATATATACATTTCAAATTAACGTAAATTTGAACTCATGGGATCAAGCTTTATAATTGCTCAGCTATTTTCATTGAAATACAGTTTCTTGCACTTTTCATGCTTAAAATTGATACTCAATTAAATATTATTTATATATATATATATATATATATATATATATATATATATATATATTTATATTATTTATATAAGGGCAAACACAGTGCACTTTGGGGATTTGCACACACCCCTTGTATATGCAGTACCTCCTAACCTCTAAACTTTGTACGGAGATATGATCATATCCATGATCGCAATACCATTTTTATGAATGAGGCTCATGGTCAGTCTGCACAGTGTTAGCATACCTCCCGCTAGTGATATGATATTACGTTATACCATTACAGTACTGTGCAAACATTTTAGGCAGGTGTGATAAATGAACAAAATGCAAAGTGAGGGAACAGAAGACAAATCTAAATCAAATCAATATTTGGTGTGATTTCACAATGATTATAAATGACTCTAAACACGATGATTGTGTTTCAACCTACATATTAAATTGATGATCATTAGCTCCTGTTTGGTATAATTGGTTAATCACACACCTGACTACAGTACTGTGCAAAAGACTAAGTCTAAGTCTAAGGCACCTGTAACATTCTGCACAGACTCTTTCAAAAATAATTCAATGAAAGGTCCTAATAGTTCAAAACTGAATCAAATCAATATTTTTTGTGACCACCCTTCAGCATTAAACCTGCATCACTTCTCTGAGATATAGAACTGCAGGACAGCGTTGGCTAAGACAATCAGCAGGGAGGTTGTTCCAAGCATGTTGGAGAACTTGCAACAGTTCTTCTGCAGACTTTGATCTCAGACAGCCTTGATCAGGTTTTTAGGTAAAAAGTAGTAAATGAAAAAGTAGTAAATTAGTAAACAGTCTGTTTTTTTATTAAATACAAAAATGTAAAATTACATCTTTTGGAAAATGAATATTTGGAAATCTCAAATGTGTTCTTTTATACTAACACACACACACACACACACACAAAAAAACATATATATATAATAAAGTCTTGGGTGCCTAAGACTTCTGCACAGTATATGCCTATAAAATACCTGACTTGGTGCAAGTATACCTAAAAGAATTGATGCTGCTTTGAAGGCAAAGTTTTCTTCTGTTCATTCACTTCTTCTGTTCATGCATTTTGTTCATTGATAAAAAGAAACTATTAACATTTCTATTTTTGAAAGCATTCTTATTTTACAAAATTTTTTGCGCCTGCCAAAAATGTTTGCACAGTACTGTACAAGGGAACAATATGCTTTATTCATACATTATTTTATGAAGTCAAATTATTTGCATGCACAAAATAGAAGAAGAAGATGAAAAAGAGGAAGAAGAAGAAGAAGAAGAAGAAGAAGAAGAGTATTGTTGGATAATGATACATAGAGAATGCTACATTTTTTGTCCATAGTCTTTAAACAAATGAAGTCATCAGACGGAAGTCACCACTGACTGCTTTGACTAAAATAAATAAGAGCCATATAAATTCCCCTCACTCTGCCTCAATTTAAACAGAGAGACCTGACAGCTGGCTTGACGAGCTGGTGCACAGGTAAGAACACTTTGGTTTAACCTGTTCCCTTTGAGTTCAATTTGGAAGTCCATGATTTAATGGTGGAAAGATTAATCATATCAGGCTGTTGTAAAATGTGTGCTCCATAGGTTCTGTTGTTAATGGAGCATAACGGAAAGCTGCATAAACTGACCCAAACACATCTATCAGTTATTGTGCTTTTTTTAACGGATGACTTCTGTTTTTTGTAAATAACACTGATAGAACTAGGGTTGTTTCACTCTGAGTGAATGCAGAATGCACGTGTGATGGACTATGCACCAAATAACTGATTGGAAGATTTCCATTGGTCTGTTCCAGCTGTTCATTACAACATTTTTGTGGATGGCCAGTATTTTAAATAGGCTTCATCATATTTAAAAAATTGTATTTGAAATACAAAATGCATTTTTCTCCTTGTATTGTATGGTGTTGGAAAACAATCTCCATGTGATTTGTATCAAAACACAAACTAGCCAGCTAGTGATGTTACCAGATTTTAAGAATTTATCGGTACTCTGTTGTATCTCAGAGAAACAATTCCTGGTTAGCTAGGCAATGTTACCTACAATGAAGATAGTAGGTAACTAATTTTCTTCCTGGATGAATATTCTAGACCAGCCAGGATTCTAAGATGGCTTAAATTGATATTTACCAACATGAAATATCCCTTTAAAGTGTTGACACTCCTGGTTGGAGGTAGCTGGTCTGTGGATGGTCAAAGCTGGCCTCTCGCTGGACAAAGTTGATCAAAGCTGGTTATACTGGTAGAGTAGGTGGTCACACTGATCAACTGGCTGAAGCTGGTCAGGCCAGGCGGTTGGATATAATTGTTTTGTGAGTGCACCTGACATTTCCAGGCATCAGTCTTCCTTGCTTTCCAGAGCTGTAAATTGACAATGTGGTTTTGCATGTTAGTTGATGATTAGTGTGTCCTGCTGTTCACTTCAGCTTCCACGAGACCGGCCAGTGACCATCAGCCTAAAGCCTGCCCAATGAAACTCACGATGAGGGCGAACCATGTGGTGATACTGTCCGTCTACATCCTGACGTTCCTGATTGGCCTTCCCGCCAGCATCCTGTCCCTCTGCGCCTTCAGCGTTAAGGTCCGGAGCAAGGCCACGCCCACCAACGTCCTGCTGCTCAACTTGACGGTGTCAGACCTCCTCTTCCTCCTCTTCCTTCCGCTGAAGATGCACGAGGCTGCATCCGGCATGCGCTGGGACCTGCCCTACTTCCTGTGCAGCGTCACTTCCTTCTTCTTCTTCTCCACCATCTACACCAGCTCCCTCCTGCTGATGGCCGTCAGTGTGGACCGCTACCTGGGCGTGGCCTTCCCCATCCGCTACAAGCTGCTGCGCAAGCCCGTCTATGGGGCGTTGGGCGGCGCCTTCGCCTTTGTCTTTGGCTCCGGCAGTTGCAGCATCGTCTTCTTCACCCAACACCTACTGCCAGGCAACACGCCAGGCAACACCTCCGTCTGCTACGAGAACTTCACGGCGAGACAGCTGGAGGTCCTGCTCCCTGTGCGTCTTTATTTGTTCTTCGTCCTCTTCCTCGTCCCACTCCTGGTCTGCACCTTCTGCTACCTGAGCTGCATCCGTCTCCTGTACGCCCGGCCACGCATCTGCAGCAGGAAGCGGCAGAAGGCCGTGGGCATGGCCCTGGGCACGCTGCTGGTGTTTGTGGTCTGTTTCCTGCCCTACAACCTCTCCCACCTGCTGGGCTACCTGCAGGGAGACAGCCCCTCCTGGAGGTACTACACCCTTCTCCTCAGCACCGCAAACACCTGCCTGGACCCCATCATCTTCTACTTCTCCTCCTCCACCTTCCAGGCCACCATAAAGCACTCCCTCTACAGGCTGATGGGGCGCCGGCACCAGCCCAAATCATCAACAAATGATGCAGTCAGAGCCAAGAGGGCTGAGCCAGATATAGCCTTGGAAATCACTTTCATCAACGACAAACCGGATGGTGAACTCCTTATTCGTATGCCAGTAAATGAAAAGTTGTGACACTCATTCATAAGAAAACATACTTTTCCTTTTTTTCTTCTTGAATAAAGCAATAATAATTTCATGATGAAGTGCAAGGTTCCAGTCCATAAGGGACTGTATTGAAAATGATTCCCAAGGGTGAATGTGATCAGCATGTTTTATCCTTGTGGTGTATGGAAATACTTTGACATATTTTGTAGTGTTTATTATTTAAATGTGATAATATCAAAACATATGAATTTATCAATCCAAAACATTCTCCCCATGCATTATATGAAATATAGAAATGGAACAAAAGCATGTCTAAGATTAACTTTATTTCAGTTTGTTCAGGGGGCAGTACTTATATGCTTCGTTTGCAGTCCAGGTTGCTGCATAGGTTGAACAATCATAGTTTGAATCAAAGCAGAAAATATGCAATAGGTCAATACAATCAGAACACTTGCCAAGCCTGGTAAATGGTAAATGGACTGCATTTACGTCGCACTTTTATCCAAAGTGCTTGACAGTCGATGCCTCTCATTCACCCATTATCTCTCTCTCTCTCTCTCTCTCTCTCTCTCTCTCTCTCTCACACACACACACACACACCAACGAACGAAAATAGGCTTCCAAGCAAGGCACCAATCAGCGTGTACAGGGAAGCTTGGTTTATGCATGGGATAGCTCATGTACAGGATGCTCAGTTTATGTATGGGATAGCTGATGTGTTGGATAGCTCATGCATTGGATAGCACATGTACCTGGAAGCTCAGTTTATGTATGGGATAGCTGATGTGTTGGATAGCTCATGAATGGGATAGGCCATGCAGGACAGCAGTGAAGTTGAGCTAGCAGAAGGTGCAGATCAGGAAAGGCAGGAAGAATGGAACGCCATGTTCTCCTGGCACACTGCCGGGGGGAAGTTCTCACAGGACACCCAGGTATCAGGCACACTAGGTAAGTCTGCAGCGGCTCTGGAGAGATATGGCAGCAGGAACATTCTGACTGCAGTGTGTCTTCAGAGCCACAACTGAATGCCTTTAACCAACTAAAACTTTTTGATTTCTTTATTTATCTTTTTCTTCCGACCCATTGTTCCAAACTATTTCCTCCATGCTGACCAGTAATGATAATTTGTGAAAAACAAAAAAGAAGAAAATAAACTGAAATCATCCGTAAAAGTCCCAAATGCATTCCTGGAAAAATCTTTATACTTCAGCAGGACCCGTTCAGCCCACCGTCGACCCCCCCAAAGCCCTATCTCAGGCAGCTGCAGATGCCCCTGCCTAATTGGTCCCAATTCCTGTAGAAAGTGTGAAACTGTCCCCTAGTTCAAGGAGTGATGTCCCATCCACAGGCCACTAGTTTTCATAGGTAAAAGCTCTATCGGTGTCTGTGTCCTGCGGTGGCGAATGTTAGCACGTTAGCAACGGGCGATTTGTTCAAGCTCCAGCTCTTTCTGTCTGTCTGACTCAGGTTTCCTGGCTTGTCGTTGCTGACGTGTCGTGTGGCCCCTGTGAGGGGGGGGGGGGGGGGGGGGGTAAATTAAGGTGAGGGTAGGCAGAAAGCTATTGCTATTGATATTGTGACGTCTATGTACAGATGATTTGACCGCCACTTGGCTACACGCTGCGCTCATAAGATATAATGGTATAACTCTGACTCTTTCAAGACTAGGTCTTGAGTAAAAGAAAGTATTTAATAAATATTTGTTATTCCTTCACCTGGTTGTTTGTGTCCATTTTATGTTACGGCCAAATCGAGCCTTAGGTCGTACATCGCTCTGGATAAGAGTGTCTGCCAAATGCAGGTAATGCAATGTAAAGACACTCCTACTACTCCTACAGTTAGGGCAATGAGCACTACTACTACTACGTCTACTAAAAAAATAAAATATATAGAATAATAATAATAATAATAATAATAATAATAAAAGAAGACGTTCTGCCAAATGGCTGTAATGTATTGTAAAGACACTAGTACTACTTCTACAGCTAGTGCTAGTAGTACTACTACTACAACTATTACTACTACTACTGCTACTACTACTACAACCATTCCTACTACTACTGCTAGTATTACTCCTGCTACTACAACTACTGCTGCTGCTGCTACTACTACTATCACTACTATTACTAGTGCCACAACTAAATCAACTAAAGCTCTTCCAGAAGCCCTATCAGCACGGCCGACAGCACAGCGCCCTTCTGCTCCACAGCAGAAGCAAAGGATGCTGGGGGATCGGTGCCATTCACGGTCCAGTAAGCCGTGGGCGCGGGGTTGGCCTCAACCCGGCACACGCACCACAAGACTCCGTCCATCCACACGCAGGTGCCTCCAGACAGGGTGCTGGGAGAAACTGGAATGGGTCATGTGACAGAGTTGATGATATTGATAACACAGCTGCCGTAAGATGGTAACATTATTATTATTATTATTATTATTATTATTATTATTAAACCTTGATTTAACCAGGTCCTTTATGTCATGGTGGGAGGTAGTGACCGATTGGGGCCACCAGAGGGCAGGGGCTCATTGTTTTCACCTGGCCCTCATTAGTGCCAGGGGAGCCTACCTCCTGAGAGTATTTAAGGCCAGTGCTGACAGTCTATCAACACTTTAGTGTCAACTGTTCGCTCTGGCACAAAGCTGGTAAGACTCAGTGGTTGCTGAGTCAGGAAATGTGCTGGTTTGGGTTACTGATCCACTTAAAAGGACAGGGTAAGGAAGGTGTTCAGTTCGCGATTGTGTGTACACTGCTGACGCCTTCCTAAAGGTTCTTTGTTTTCTTTCTCTTTTATTTTCATGCTTGTGTGAGCCTGTGGTTGAGGGACGTTGTCCCCAGTAAATGTATTTTGGTTTGCGTTTTTTCCTGAGCTGCGTCTCAAGGTTTTTATTTTCGTGCCTAGTCTTTTTCTAGGTTGTACTTTTATTTTATCCCCGGTCAGGGGCTTTCAGTGCTCACCTTTAAGCACTTATTTTGGTTCGGTAGTCTGCCCTGTTTTTTAAGGGTTGTTTTATTTTCTTATAGCCGTTTTGGGCTTTATTTCTGATTTGGTCGGAGTTTTCATCCGAGTTATTTTCTGTTCCTCCCCCTGTTCCGGGAGTAGTCCCCATTTGTATTTGTATAATCCCTGTTCCTTTATCTTCCGGGATTTTGTGGCGAACACATAGGGGTTTACCCTTAGTCCCTTCTGGCTCTCTGCCTATCCCCGACATTACACTTTAGCCTTTACCCAAATCTCGTTAACATTTAAATATCTATATTGCTTGCCTGAGAGACCTGGACAAGAGGCTATAAAATACACATCATAGTTGCTTACAAGGACAATCTACATCAGGACAGTTTGTTAAACAATCCCCCCCAAAAAAATCTATTCATATGCATAACATCAGTCAAAGAAAGTATATAATATTACAAATTAAGCAATGCAGAAATAATCGAATCATAGAAACCAAAAATAGACACATCCAACCAATCTGATGCCTTGTGCTTCTCAGTGAGCACAGAACATCAGGCACCACAGTCTGGAGTGGAGCTGAGTCTGATTGGCTGGGATTTAGTGGGCTGAGATCTCTGCTGTAAACACATCCCACGTGAAAAAATATCATATTAAGCATAATTGATATAAACTTTAATTACACTTGCGTATACTGTAAAATAGTACAAACTGAATTTTTCTTCTTTTTTTTTCATGGGCAAATGCTACACAATGAAGGCAGCCTGCTCTGCACTGCAAAAGGGCTTTGTTTTCTGAAAACACTATCTTAAAAGAAAAGCCTGTTGCAGTGCAATAAACATGATCATTTGTTTATTTTTTTAATGAGTAAATACTTTTACTCAATAACTATTTATTTGACAGTAATAAATATTTGTGCAAAATGTTGATTGTAAAGAATGTTGTATGCTCCGTTTTCCATCTCCCTGGTGGAGCTAACATTTTTAACATTTATTGTTCAAAAAAGTCAGTGTCCTATAACTCCATTTCAATTACCACTAGTGATTCTTATGTCAGCATTAGGTTGTCCGATTAAGGACGAGATTAGTATTTCACACCTTGGGTCAAATCTGGACCTTGACTCCAAATCTGACCCTGTTTTTCTTTTCTCCTTGGCAATGAGCTGAATTAGCTTAATGTCTGCATAGCTGACTCCCAGGCATAAAGGTTGGGTAGAAAATCAAAAATGGAAAGGCAGTTCCTGGGCCGTGATTTGACGATCCCTGCCATAGATGGTGAAGTAAAAGCTGTGAGCTCACATTGGACATTGAGTGACAGCCAGTCTGATTGGCTCCTCCCCAGAGAGCCTAGTAAAAACTCACCAATAAATAAAGGGCTCTCTCGGAAAGCAAAACAGCCGAGTGATGATGGTAGTGAGGATGAACTTCGTTCTGGGGGGCTGCTGGCCCCACAAATAGAGGTATCAGCCGCTGGTGGCGGAACACAGTGGGTGTATCGTGCATGGACGGTCGGAGATATGCGTGCGGCTATGGAGGGTTGTCCCCATCCACAGCAAGGATATCAGGCTTTTTATATGTGGTTTGAACCCTTTATTAAAAGTTATCGGCTGGATGCTACTGAAGTAGAGCGTTGTCTGCGTTTGCTATTGAAACAACAGTGGTGTCAGGTTGCGGGAAACTGGGCTGTGGAAGGTCGAGGGACAAATGGCGCTGGCGCTGCCGCTGCTGCAAATGTGGCAGGGCATATATGGCGAGAGAAGCCTGATGATGTGAACAATGATGTGTATTGGCGACCCCTGACGGCATTGTTGGGCCGTATACGCGATTTTTTTTCATGGGCATTGTAATTATGCGCGTATTTCGGATTGCAGACAGAAAAAAGATGAATCCTGTCTGGAATATTTAGATCGACTACAACCTGTTTTTGCAGCAAACAGCGGTCTCGAATTCCCTAATCCGTGGGATGATAACGGTCCGTATGCCCAACAATTAAAGATAGCGTTTCTGACCGGGTTGCATCCCGAAATTTCGCAGATGGTAAGGCGACACCTGTTAACCTGGCAAACGGGGGCATTCCAACCCATCAAAGATTACGCCTTGCATTTTGAAAGGGAAATGCGTGAAACTAAAGGGATTTCCCCGCTGTATCTCAGCGAAGAAATTCAAGGGGGAGGGCGAGGCCAGGGAAACAAAGGTCGGGGAAACGGTCGTGGTCGTGGTCGTGGTCGTGGGGGAAACGGACCGTGGAAGGGTCCTAGAGCGTGTTATGTGTGTGGAAAAGAGGATCACTTTGCGCGCGATTGTCCGAAGAAGTTTCAGCCTCCACCAACAGAGAATAATTCAGCATGACTAACCGTCCCAGAGAAGGGATCTACATCTGGGGAGCCATTACCCTATGATGAAGATAAATTGTTTTCGTTGATGGCAGCACCGGCGAGTGCTTGGAAAAAATTGATAGTAAACGGCACACCGATTTCTTTCCTATGTGATACGGGGGCATGTCGAACTGTAATTAGACGGGTGGACGCCGTTTTCCCACATAAATTGAGTACAGATGTGGTGCGAACATGCTCTGCGTCCGGAGATACGGAACAGCATGTAGCAACTGAGGATCTCAACTTTGAGGATCCTGATGAAAGGTTTTCTACGCGCTGCTCTGTGATAATATCTTCCCAGTGTCCCGTGAATCTGTTAGGGAGAGATGTGATGACCAAATTGGGGCTCGGGGTAGTTCCCACAGGTCCAAATACATGGGAGGCAGTACGCATGGCAACAGACGGGGAGGACGAGTTCGCGGGAGATCAGATGGCGGTTCTCGGAACCGGGCTCCCAACCACCTATTATGCGTTACAATTTGCAGATTCACCTCCTCGTAAACCAATCACTGAAATGTTGCGGCTGGTGTCAACACACGCGCCACAATTGCAGTTGCATGATGCTGACACTGCTCACTGTATTATGTATTCTCGGGGAACACAGGGTCCAGGTCTGAGGTACGAATCCAGGTTTAAATTGGGTACTCCGACTTCTGCTACAGCCCTGTGGTTTTATTTTACGGATGAATTAGCAGTGGCATCATTGCAGTTGTCACCGGAGGATCAGGGTGGCTTTCGGAGTGGGACACTGCCCCACATTCCACTGGGCAAAGCTTCGTCTAAGCGTTGGAAAGATACGGGAGCAGTTGTACGTTCTGCGGTGGGGGAACAGAACTGGGAGCAGATCTGTGACTCTCCGTTAACAATGTACTCAACTGATTTGAAAATTACTGCAATCCCGCTGCAATGGAATTTGCACGGCACACGGGTCCGTCTTATGGGGGAGGTCGATCTAAGTAAACCAATGTGAGAAAAAATATGCCTCACTCTGGAGCAGGAGAAACTGCTGAGTGATGTACCTGAACCTCTGTGGACAACTGGTAAAAATGATATTGGATTAATACATGATGTGGCAATGGTAAAAATAGTTCCAAAGGGAACTTTCCGTCCGTATCGACGTCAATATCCTTTAAAGCCTGAAGCTGAAAAAGGCATAGAATCCGTCATATGTGAATTGTTTGAAAAAGGTGTAATTGTGTCTTGCCCTGAATCTCCATGTAACACGCCTCTTTTTCCAGTCCGTAAAGCGAACGGAGAATGGAGATTAGTGCAGGATTTACAAGCAGTAAATGCGGCGGTGATTCCAAGAGCTCCTGTCTCTCCAGATCCCAATACAATTTTAAATGATATGTGACCGCAATCCGCATGTTTTTCTGTGATTGATTTAGCAAATGCATTCTTTTCTGTGCCCATTCACCCAGATTCACAATTTTGGTTTGCGTTTACATTTCAGCGAAAGAGATATACATATACTCGCTGTCCGCAGGGATATGTGGAATCACCAGCAATATTTACGCAAGCAATGGAGGCAAACATAGCGAAATTTACTCCTCCTCAAGGGAGCCAAATTATACTATATGTCGATGACATATTAATTTGCTCGCGTGGGGTGGAACAATGTAAAGAAGATACTGTGGCATGTTTGAAATTTTTAGCCTCACAAGGGCACAAGGTGAACAAAAGTAAATTACAATTGTGGCAGGAAACAGTTCAATATTTGGGTCATAATATTTCGAAGGCGGGGAAAACTATATTGCCTGAGCGACAATTGGCAATAGCTCAGATGCCAAAACCTAGAACAAAAAGGGACATGATGTCACTTTTAGGCACTGTAAATTTCTGCCGGAGCTGGATTCCTGACTATGCACACATTGTGCAGCCACTGCTAGATTTGATATACGCTGTTCCCATGGCAGCCTCTGATGCCATTGTATGGACAGAGGAGGGAGAGCAATCATTAGTTGTTCTCAAAACAGTTCTGCAATCAGCTAGCACACTGCGTCTACCAGATCACTCTAAGCCATTTTATCAATATGTAGACATAAAGGGAACTTTTATGACTTCGGTGCTCACTCAAGATTTTGGGGGAAAAAAGGGACCAGTTGCATATTATTCTCAACGCCTAGATCCAGTGGCAAGTGCGTACCCCATGTGCCTTCGTGCAGTGGAGACTCCAGGCCGGTTCCCAGATATGTCTCTCTCCGCCCTGTTTCTGTTGCTCATAGGGACATGCACGGTCAGTGAAGGTCATATGCCAACCTCGCCTAAAGTTAAAAGATATATAGAAGCGGATGATCACCAATCTGAATCAGGAAATCCTGCACACATATATGCTACTAACTCATGGTGGAGATATGCAAATAGATCAGCGCATCATGCAAACCGCACTGAATGTTATGTGTGCACACAATTGCCGGCCTCTATATCTACACCTAGGGTAGAGGTGATACAAGTCGCGGCACCCACGCTAAGTGTGAATAGTACAATAAAGTGCGCTATTGCGGTATCCACTGCTCGTAGTACATTAACCTCAATGGATCCCAGTACACCCCCACTCAACCGGATAATGGATTTTGGTTTAAAATATTGTACCGATAAAGATGGATATCTAAAATTGGGAAATATGAGTTCTAATACTCCACTCATGGTAGTCCAGTATAAATCAGGAAAAAAGTTTTGGCGCTGTGTCAAAGGAAATGGCACTGAATTTGTGGGAGAAACCAGGGGGTGTCAGGGGAAACTACTGACTTTCTGTGGGTATCCGCACATAGACGAGCAGTCCTTTTTCACCGGTAGAGAAAGTAGTCCTAATGGCACGCTATGTAACCCATCGGCGCCCCATTGGAATGGGACGAGAGCAGTGGACGGTTGGTATTGGTTATGTGGACATCGGATATATGTGGCATTACCACCGAACTGGGGAGGGATATGTGCTTATGTACAATTGAGAGATCACACGTACATTGTGAGTGCGCATGAGACCACACGGGGAAGGCGAGATGCCAGTGCCCCTCATGATTCTATCTGGGGCACCAATGTCCCGGAAGAAGAAAAGTTGTGGACAACTGGGCAGAAGGTAGCCCTCTCCCTATTTCCCTGGACAGGGGTGGGAAAGCTAATATTATGTTTAGAGACTGTAAATTACCGTTTAAGTGCACTTATAAATGAGACCCGCAACATAACTAGAAGCATACAGCAACAGTTGACTGCTTTACGGCTAATGACATTGCAAAATCGGATGGTGCTGGACCTGTTGACGGCGGCGCAGGGGGGAGTGTGTCATATCGTGGGAGCCTCGTGTTGCACTTACATACCAGCAAATGATGAGAAAGGCGGAGAAATAGATCAGGCTTTGCAGCGCTTGAAAGACCTGTCGGATGCACAACAAAATGACTATGTACATGATGACTCCTGGTGGCAGTGGATCATTTCTGGGGGATGGAAAGCAGCAATATCATCTGTGCTGACCCTCGTATTAACAGGATTCGCAGTACTGTTCTTCTGTAGCTGCTGTGGGGTTCCCATAATTAAAGGATTGATATCAAAAATGTTAAGTTCTAACCCGCAATTTCAGTTGTTTACGTTACAGGACGTCAATGAAGTAATCGCTCCATCTGACATGTCGGAGAGATCATACCAAGATGCGATAGGACCATTAAATGACCTGTTTCAACAATAGAGTACCTGTGAATGAAGCACATGTCGAAAATCGAGAGAAGTGGCATGTTAGCGGATAATCAATTAAAAAGAGAAGGGAAATGTTGTTGAAATTATATTCATGTGATTATATAATTATTAGTTGCTTATCATATTATTAATTGCTTATCCTTTACTAATATCTTATACTGTTATTGATTGCCAATACTGGAAGTGATCCAGAGCATACACACTTATTAAAGTATGTATAACTTGCTTTGTATTAATGGAAACTATTTTCTGTAAACTGTGTGAGTTGAGATGTCTCTTTCCTTTCTCTGCCCTGTGGCCCTTGAAGGCCACAAGGCACCACGAGGCATGGAACAGCATGGTATCTGTTTATTTGAGAAGGAGCTGGTGCCTGTGATTCTCGCAGATCATCAACATTCTACGTCGACAGAGTGTTGATCTGGGGAGTATCTCTCCCTGGAGACTGGGAGTATCTCTCCCTGGAGACAGGGAGTTTAAACAAGATAAGCGATGGCCCATCAGAATGTTCCCAAAACATACATTCACGTGGACAGATACCTCAAGGGAGGAGAAAGTTAAGAAACATCTGTTGCAAGGAGAAGAGGGGCGGATTGTCCTTCAATATTGATTATTGGAAATACGCACGAATACCAATGAAGGGGCGTACATTTGTTGCGCTCTGTACCTACATATATCCAGACAAAGGTCCTGAAACCTTTGTCCTTGTTTTTGCATGTAACTTGGACCCTATGCATAGTAAAGATTGAATTATTTTACTGTCTTTGTCTCTGAGTGTTTTCTTACAGAAATAAATTAAAATTCCCACCACAACTGGTACCAGGTCACCCTGTGGTGAGGTCCGGTCTAGCATGGGACGACCACGCAGCTTTCCCGCACCGCGGAGACAGACTTCGGCATTTCCACCTTCCAGGGCAGACACAGGGCTCCCAGAACACTTCCTGAAAGAAGAGCAGGAGAAGAAGGAAACAATGATCTGGAATATTGCAAATGGATCTTTAATAATTGCGGAGGAGGAAGAAGAAGAAGAAGAAGAAGAAGAAGAAGAACAGAGGAAGACCAAACTGACCCAAGTGTGTCAGACCTCACAGTCTCCCCATCATACAGGTGAGTGATTAACCACACATTTACATTCTAGCCCTAGACTCTCATTACCAGTTTGAGTTTATACATACAATCCATTTACACAGCGCTCTATTTAAAAAAGCGACTCAGTTAAGTACACAGTGTGCACAGATCGATTAATGTTGTTACCAAAAAAAAAGAAAAAAAGATCTTTATGAAACGTTTGCTGGTTTACCTGCCAGGATAAGACAGACCAGTTTAGTCAGTCTGTTTCTGAACATCTTGCGAGCAGGAAGTACTAATGCAGGAAATATTCTGTCTTGTCATCAATGCCTTCAGCTCAAAATGTGACTCCCACCCTGAAAAGAAACATCCTTTAAAATGTAATTTCCTTTGTATGTGTGTGGTTCTGAGAGTGTTTGTGTGTGTGTGTGTGTGTGTGTGTGAGGGGTGTGTGTGTGTGTGTGTGTGTAACTGACATCCATATGGTTCTTTAAAAAAGTGGAAATTAACACTTGGTCAAATATTAAAATTGATATCATGAAATCATAAAGAAGCTTTTCACATAAAAAAGAAATACTGTGCTGACCTATTTGCGAATATTAACTAATCAGATTGCATGGTACTGAATTAACCCTCACAGAACTCTATTTTGGCCGATTTCTTGTCCTCTTACTTTTTAATTTTAAGGAATATGAAGAGAGAGGCTATATTGAAATTAATTATGCCATTTCCTTCTACAATTGTTCTGGTCCTACTCTCCAATTATATAAATATTATAAAGGAAGTGTCAATACACTAAACATCATAATACAGAAGGTAGATGTTACCTTTAAAAAAATGCTGCAAAAATATAATCAGAAAAGATGAAACAAATAATGCCAAGAGATTGTAGATGTATGAATTGATACATGATACAGTTGTTATCAATTAAGTTTCTGTCTGTCTGGTAATGTTGGACCAAGGTACACCAATTGACAGTACAGTATCTTATAAGATGCTAATATATAGATAACAAAATATATCAGGTGCATAATAATAAAAACACCTCACAATACAGTCACAGTTATCCTAAAAATGTATTATGAATGCTGAGGGTATCTCTGGTATTTCACAGTAAACATATATCATTCTTTCACTTACATCTTTGCATACAGTGCTGTATATCAGCATATATCCATTGATGTACGTGTGATGACAGTTTGATGCATTTATCTGGCATTGGTTCTTGAAGAGTATATTGAAGTTTGCATAGAGCTTTCTCTTACCTTGGCAGTAGAGAACAAGTATCTCAGCAAAGCTCATCTGACTCCTTTATAATGCTATAAATTTCCCGACTCTTTCCTCAAACAGGAAGCAAGACCTCAACCTGAAACTGAACTTGGTCATGGGGGACAGTAGACGTGTGCTTCTGTGTTAAATAGGTAACGTGAGTTTGTCTAGTTTGATCTTGCTTATGAAAAGATAAGCATTGTTCTGTTGTAGTGTGCAGCTTGCATGCATACAGTGCCTGCATGCACACCCACAAAATACAAGTTCTTTGGACCATGACCATGCAGCTTGACATATGACATGGGCAAATGGGCAAATATGATCCAGGAAATGGAAATACTATAACTGCTGTCTGTCCTCCATCATTGGTAAAATGGCCACAAACATACATAGATACACACATGCAGACATACACACACATACACATGCACATACACACACGCACACACACACAGATGAGGTGAATTAACTGTGTGGTTGACCTTACTTCAAAGACAGTTGAGCGTACGGCAAGATGCACATGTTAGCTTGCAAATCAATGGAGAACTGTATAGATGTAGGCTGACTAAGCAGTCTGGACAGGGAATTTGATGGAGACATTGTTTGCATATATGTATCATATACAGGACTGGTATGCATATTTTTGTCACTCATCTGGATCACAATGTATTTTACATTAATACTGGGTGTGCTGTGTTGTATGTTGCATAGGCTTTACAAAAATGGCAGACAACAGCATCAGAAAGAGTCGGACAAACACCCAAGATTAAATCATTTTAATAACATTACAGTACATTGCAATTTAAGTGCTTATGCAATGACATCCAATATGCAATAGAAGAGTAAATAAGCTATGATTAATACAATTAACAACAAATACAAGTATACTTTTTTTTTTGTGAGTTCAGCAAAATTCCACTCCGTTTCCTTCTTCAGGTCCTACGCACACTTCCACACTCTGGCCCCAACTTCATCAACTCCATTTTGGATGCATCTGAAGTGGGGCCCTACAAGCAACCACACCTCCAGGCACAATACGAGGTGCCCTGTCCCTCCCCCTTCTCACACCCTATCCCCTACCCCTGCCCCTCCACACTTCCCCTCACCCTGTCCCTGCCCCCTGCCCCCCTGTCCCCACCTCCCTTACCTTACTGCTGCCCCTGTCCCACCCTCTCTTCATCCAACCCATCTCCCCCGCTGCCCCACCCCATACCCCTGCCCCACCCGCTAACCTCTCCCCCGAATCCACTCCCTAGCCCTCCCGCTGCCCCTCCCTTTCCCCCTGCCCCTCTCCCAGTCCATCCCCATCCTGTTGCTTTCCCTTCTTGGTTTTCTTCTTCCGGGCCACCTGTGAATAGACCACATCGTCACCGTGACCTGCGGCTCCTTCACGGGCATCCTGGCCCTGTGCCTCCACGGAGCGGGGGGAGTGCTTTATCGAGGAGTAATGCATGGATTCCAGCTCTGCCTTGTTTCGGTCTTCTGCCAGGGGCTGTGGGTCTGTCCCTCCCAGCTGTGGGTCCCTGGGTTGGGTGGTTGCCATGGAGTGGTTGGAGTAGACTGGTTCTTCTTCTGATTGGGGAGAACTCTGCAAAACAAGTGTGTTTATGCAATTCTGGTGTTACATTACATTACATTATTGGCATTTGGCAGACGCTCTTATCCAGAGCGACGTACAACAAAGTGCATATCCATAACCAGGGATAAGTTCGCTGAAAGACCCTAGAGGGAAGTACAATTTCAACTGCTACCTGTACAACAAAGATAAGGACGAGGGCCAATAGTTTTTATTTTTTTTTATTTTTTTTAAACAAGAAACAAACAAACAGAGCAAAAGTGACCAAAGTTAACTATCAAAACACTGCTTACCTAGCCAACTAAAAAATACCAATACACAAAGCAAGTCACAGAGACAACAATTAAGGTTCACAGGGAGGTAGGGAGGGATGGGGAGAGGTGCTGCTTGAAAAGGTGTGTCTTCAGCTTGCGTTTGAAGGTGGGGAGAGATTCTACAGTTCTGACCTCAACGGGGAGTTCGTTCCACCACCGTGGAGCCAGAACAGACAGCAGTCGTGAGCGTGAGGTGGAGGTTCGGAGAGGGGGAGGTGCCAAGCGGCCTGTGGAGGCTGAACGAAGAGGTCTGGCAGGGGTGTAGGGTCTGATGATTTTTTGTAGATAAGCTGGGGAAGACCCCTTAACTGCTTGGAAGGCTAGCACCAATGTTTTGAATTTGATGCGAGCCATGACAGGCAGCCAGTGGAGGGCAGTAAGCAGGGGGGTGACGTGCGAGTATTTGGGAAGGTTGAAGACCAGACGAGCTGCTGCATTCTGGATAAGTTGGAGGGGTCTGATGGCGGACGCTGGGAGGCCAGCCAAGAGGGAATTGCAGTAGTCCAGGCGGGACAGAACCATCGCTTGGACCAGGAGCTGGGTCGAGTAGGGGGTGAGAAAGGGGCGGATTCTCCGTATGTTGTATAGGAAGAACCTGCAAGACCGGGTCACCGCCGCAATGTTCTCGGAAAGGGACAGTCTGCTGTCCATCACCACGCCGAGGTTCCTTGCACTGGGTGACGGCGTGAGTGTGGTATCCCCGAGGGAAATGGAGAGATCCAGATGGGGAGAGGTATTAGCAGGGATGAATATCATTTCAGTCTTGCCTGGGTTGAGCTTTAGATGGTGGTTGTCCATCCAGCTCTGGATGTCCCTCAGGCAAGCAGAGATACGGGCTGAAACCTGCGTATCAGACGGCGGGAACAAGACGAAGAGTTGGGTATCGTCCGCGTAGCAGTGATAGGATAGCCTATGTGCAGTGATCACAGGGCCAAGGGAGCGAGTGTAAAGAGAAAAAAGAAGCAGGCCTAGGACTGAGCCCTGGGGAACTCCTGTGGCGAGGGGCCGAGGTGTCGATACCGAACCAGCCCAGGCAACCTGGAAGGAGCGACCAGAGAGGTAGGACTCAATCAAGTCCAGGGCTGTGCCACAGATGCCCGTTGCTGACAGGGCAGACAGGAGGATGGAGTGATCCACAGTGTCGAAGGCAGCAGAGAGATCTAGAAGAATGAGGACAGAGGAGAGGGAGGCTGCTCGTGCGGCATGGAGTGACTCACTGACGGAGAGGAGCGCAGTCTCTGTCGAGTGGCCCGATCTGAAGCCAGACTGATGGGGGTCTAGCAGGTTGTTGTTAGAAAAGAAAGAAGAAAGTTGAGTAGAAGCGGCTCGTTCTATAGTTTTAGAAAGGAAAGGAAGAAGAGATACCGGGCGGTAGTTCTGGATGATGGAGGGATCCAGAGTAGACTTTTTTAGCAGCGGAGTGATGTGGGCCCTCTTAGAGGATACCGGAAAACAGCCAGAAGACAGGGAGGAGTTGACAAGGGAGGTGACAAATGGGAGAATGTCAGGTGTGATAGTTTGGAGAAGAGAAGAGGGGATAGGGTCAAGGGCACAGGTTGTGGGGCGGTGGGAGAGCAGGAGTTGAGAAACATCAGAGTCTGTAAGGGGGAGAAAGTGGAAAAGGAAGGGATGGGCCTAGAGGGGGGGGAAGGGCACAGTGAGGGGGGCGGTGGTTGTAAAGGATCTGCGGATGACTGTGACCTTCTCATCGAAGAAATCAGCAAAGTCATCAGCAGCGAAGGAGGACTGAGGAGGAGGAGCCGGTGCGTTGAGGAGAGAGGAGAAAATAGAGAAAAGTTTCCGGGGGTTAGAACCGGAGTTCTGAATTTGTGTTTGATAGTATTTAGCTTTGGCGGCAGTGACAGCGGAAGAGAATGCCGCCAGGAGAGACTGGTAAGTTGTGAGGTCTGAAGTGTCTCTGGATTTCCCCCACTTCCTCTCCGCTGCGCGGAGGCTGGCCCTGGAGGTACGGAGGGTGTCAGATATCCAAGGGGACGGGGGGGATGTGCGAGGCCGCTTTGAGACAGGGGGACAGAGGGAGTCAAAAGCAGAGGAGAGAGATAAAAGAAGGGCGGCAGATGCAGAGTCAGTGGGGAGTTTGGAGAAGGATTCGAGAGGGGGGAGTGAGGCGGTGACAGTGGTGGCAAAGGAAGAGGGTGAGAGGGAGCGGAGGTTACGGCGGGCTGAGGAAGGGTAGGTGGGAGGAGGGGGAGGAGGATGGGGAGGAAGAGGGAGGGAGAGTGAGATGAAGTGGTGATCAGATGTATGCAGAGGGGTAACCGTGAAATCAGAGCATGAGCAGTTCCTCACAAAGACAAGGTCTAGGACATTGCCTGCCTTGTGGGTTGGAGGAGAGTGTTGCAGGGAGAGGCCGAAGGAGTGGAGTAGCGGTAGGAAGGCAGCAGCCTGGGAGGCTTCAAGGTGGATGTTGAAGTCTCCAAGGAGAATCTGCGGGGTGTCATCCTCAGGGAAGGAGCTGAGAAGGGTGTCTAGCTCATCAAGGAAGCTTCCCAGGGGCCCTGGAGGGCGATAGATAACTTCAACAAAAAGGTTAGTAGGGTAGGATACTGCAACAGAATGGAATTCAAAAGTGGATATGGACAGGTCAGAGAGGGGGAGAACAGAGAATTTCCACGAGGGGGAAATTAAAAGACCAGTACCACCGCCACGGCCAGAAGGTCGGGGAGTGTGCGAGAAGGAGAAGGAGGATGAGAGGGCAGCGGGAGTGGCGGTGTTGTCAGGTGTGATCCAGGTCTCAGTTAGGGCAAGGAATTGTAGGGACTGGAGGGAGGCATACGCAGGGATGAAGTCAGCCTTCCGAGTGGCAGACTGGCAGTTCCATAGTCCCCCTGTGACAGCAAAGTCCTTACAGGGGGTGAGCGGGGGGTAGCTGAGGTTGGAGAGGTTCCGACGCCATGGAGGCCCACGTCGCAGGGGGTGTCTTCGGGGGAGAGAGCACACTGGGATGGGGTGAAACATAACAGCATAGCAAACTGGGACGCTGGCGTCGCTCTGAAGACGCCTATTTAAAGCACCTACAAATCGCTCACAAGCAGTATCAAATCAGCGCTAATCTCCTGACAAACTCCTGACAAACTCAGCAATTTCAAACAAACGTTCAATCACTCTACAGGTATGCAACCAGTATGAGTGATTAACAATACAACAAACAGCAATACAACAAACAGACTGGCTCAAGCCCTAACCTCAGATTGTTCAAATTAGCAATAACGAAATTACACTTTACCGTATCTAGTGGACGGTCCGCAGCAATACCACACACCTGGTTACAGTGATGCACTAATGGTGTGTGTCGGTTTGTGTCTGTACATGTGTGTACACTCCATATCGAAGGTTAAAAACAAGCACCAGGAATACACTGTGAAGGCTGATGACTACCATTACATTACATTACTGGCATTTGGCAGACGCTCTTATCCAGAGCGACGTACAGTTGATTAGATTAAGCAGGAGACAATCCTCCCCTGGAGCAATGCAGGGTTAAGGGCCTTGCTCAAGGGATCTTATTGTGGCTACACCGGGAAGAGAACCACCAACCCTGCGTGACCCAGTCATTTACTTTAACCACTACGCTACAGGCCGCCCCAGACTACCAGAACCCTGGAGATGGAAACTGAGACCAGATGTAGTGGCTCACAAGTCTAATAGTAATACCTAATAAAGTGCTCACCGAATGTTAAACCGACTGGCCTGTAGTTACCTGGATCAGCATGGTACGTCTTCTTCTACATTAGCATTACATTATCTTCCAGTCTAAAAAAAGAACTGACGTGGTTTATAGACAATTAGCTCTTCCTCTTTGAGTACTCTTTTATATGTACCATCAGGACCTGTTTATCTAAAGTTGTTGCAATTGTTCTTGTCATTCTAGTAACGTAAACTCACCGTGTTCTGAACAGAACACAGGGAAGTGGCCGCTTCCAATGGTAGTTTTTCTCCTGAGGAATGTGGTTTATGATTATGCCTGCTTATTGACTATCTCAGACATTGAAACACTTTGACTGATGTGAATTGGACCACTTGGACCAAAATCGGAACTGTACTTTCCTCTAGGGTCCACTTCACACTTGTCCCTGTGTTCGATCTGCACTTCGTTGTACGTCGCTCTGGATAAGAACATCTGCTAAATACCTGCCGCCGTAGGGCGGCCTGTAGTGTAGTGGTTAAGGTAAAGGACTGGGACCTGCAAGGTCGGTGGTTCGATCCCCGGTGTAGCCACAATGAGATCCACACAGCCGTTGGGCCCTTGAGCAAGGCCCTTAACCCTGCATTGCTCCAGGGGAGGATTGTCTCCTGCTTAGTCTAATCAACTGTACGTCGCTCTGGATAAGAGTGTCTGCCAAATGCCATTAATGTAATGTAATGTAATGCAATTATAGAGAAAATGACAAATAACTGCACAACGTCCCTGTGTTTGGAAGACTGTGTTAGCTCAAGTTGGTGCGAACACCACCTTACTAGCCTGCCCAGTTCGTAGTCTCTCGTTAGCAACAGTTTCCTCACAACACTGTCACAGGGGAGCACTATGCTGAAATAGATTGCGTATGTGACTCGTCCAAAGTTTTAATGAAAACGGAAGGAATTATGCTTTACAAACACACAAAAACCAAAGCTGATCTGGACATATTTATTTAGATATTTGTCATGAAAGTTGCACTATTCTGAACACGGTGAGCTAATTCAGTGTTCAGAAAACATGGTGAGATTACATACCTTATTTTTACATTACATTACTGGCATTTTGCAGACGCTCTTATCCAGAGCGACGTACAACAAAGTGCATACCCATAACCAGGGATAAGTTCGCTGAAAGACCCTAGAGGGAAGTACAATTTCAACTGCTACCTGTACCAAATATGTACCTTATTTGCCTTATTACGATATACTGAGTATGAAATATACATTCCCACCTTTTAAGGCAGACATATTTTTCCTCACTGGCTAAACTCTGTTTTGGCATAAGAGTGTGTGTGTGTGTGTGTGTGTGTGTGAACGGCCAATAGCATAGTGGTGAAGGTAAATTAATGGGACCCGTAAGATCGGTGGTTCAATCAACAGTACGTCGCTCTGGAGAAGAGCGTCTGCCAGATGCCATTAATGTAATGTAATGTAACTGTGAAACACAGGGCTCAGACTCACCTTTTCTGTGTCCTTCCACCCACTTTCACAACACTGGCTGTCCCTTTTTTTCCTGGGAATAACACACAACATCACTACCAATATAAACCACACGCCCTGCTGTCATTATAATGGGGTCTTGCCTATGTTCCCTCAGCGTCAAGGGGGCCCTTCCAAAAGTACCCTAGGGCCAGCTCATGACCCAGGTATTGTCGTATTTCATGTTTTGGATTTTTTATGTCCTATTATTTTTATTAATTGCCGAAAGTGTCATCATGAATTCATTTTTATTTAGTTCTCTCATTTTCGTCAGTGAAAAAAATTTTGTTGACGGAAACTATAACGGAACAAAATTAATTATTGTCAACAAAATTAACACCGGTGTACACGGTCTTTATGTTGTGTCAATTTGAAAAAATTGTGATGACCTATTTTCACATCAACTGTATTAATCAATGAGTGGAAACAAGGGGGATAATCTCTGCATTCGACAGAGCTCACCCCCCTCTCTCTCACCACTACACGCTGGGTGGAGGGACTGATGTGAGGGAGCATTGATCTGAGGGGACAGAGGGCTGAGGGAACATAGGCACGCTCCCGTTATAATCATCAAGGAGAACCAACTGACATTTTTAGCATTTATTCCTGATTGGATTGTTTACCCTTTACTGTGTTTACATTTGAACTTTCATTAATATTTAATGACATTACATTAGTTTATAGACATTTATCCAGAGCGATGTGCAACAAAGTGCATGCGTGTGATGAGGACCCCAGAGTTCCGGGTCCTAGCGTGACCACACAGATACAATCGGAACCCTTGAAGAATACATCAACTTGCAAACTAGCATACTACAGTCGGCAGCGAGAATATTCCCCAGTAGTGGGGAGATATTTCAGTACCACATCAGCAAATCAAAACCTGCTAAGAAGGAGTGATTTGCAGTATCCCTTCCTCAGCTCAGCCAGAAGGGATGGTAAAAAAATAGCTGGAAAAAATCCACCAATCTCAGTTGGTGTTGTTCTGTTGCCTGTTACCAACACACTATATTTATTTCATTAATTTATTCAGGGAGTAAGGAGACAGCTTTACCCACCCCCTCAATGTCAATTTGGCCAGAGGAATTGGTAACAATGAAAAGCAGAATGCATACCTGGCCAGCTTTTGAATGGCCTTCACGATGAGGCACACTATCACCATGGCAGCAACACCAGCTGCTGCACCAATCAGCAGTGAGGGAATGCTGACACCTGGACAAAGGACATTTCAATTCGATATTGAGAAACACATTTGACAAATCCATAGGCATTTATTAACCCAATCAGAGGGAAGAAACAGGCTGGAAATGATTATATTTTAGATCACATATGGGCGTGCTACACTGGGTCATGATGTCGAAATCTACAGGTAAGTAAGTGTCATGTGTTCTTCAGGATGGGCAATAGTTAGCAGAGGAAGTGGCTTCAAGCTAAATGGATTAAGGAGGGAGAAAAATGTCAAAAGCTTGTACATCTTTCTTATAGAAATTCATCCAAAAAAAGTATAATGAAATCATTATAATGAGATTACAAATAGTCGGGAAATATTTACTTCAAGCTTAAGTGAAGAAGCCAATCATATATTTTCATTTCAATTTACACCTGTCTCATGATGTGTCTTTTTAACCCTTTTTTCCAAAAAAACGAATTAGACTTTCCACTGTACAAAAAAGCCTGTGTGAAGGGCCTATTACAGAAGAGGAGCTCCATTCTGCAATTAACTTGTTCACCCTCGTTAAAGACCAGTTCTAGATGGAATCCCAACTGAAGTTTATCAGATATTTTATCAATTAATCAAAGACCCGCTACTTGCATGTTTTAATCATGCGTATGCAACAGGAGAATGATCAGATACGCAGAAAGTAGGTATAATTTCTTTGCTTTTAAAATATGATGCAAATGGTCAATATAAAGATGATGGATAACATGATTAAGAAGAGAATTGTGTCCACATACCTGAGTGTTGCTGTGGAGACGGGGCGTGGAGCTGGAGGCTGGTGTTCCCGAGAGCGTTGGTACTGAGGCAGAGGAGAGTGGCCGTGTCTCCCTGTGAGTGGCGCATGGTGAGGGAGCTCCTCAGGCCTGTGTTCCCCAGCTGCTCCTCCCTGATGACTCTGTCAGTAGAGTTAGTGACCCGCAGTCCAGACACACGCCACTCCATGCTGGGAGAGGGATTCCCACGGCTCTCACAGGAGCAGCTGATCTCTGCTGCTGTTCTGCTGCAGCTCCCAGAGCCAGAGATCTGAGGCATGTCTGAACACAGGGTGCCACAGTTAGTAACAACACAGTTCTATACTGTATAAAATGAATATGATATAATTATCAAACACTGAACCTACATATCACATTCAGCAGTACAGTTGTCGAGTTCTCCTTGCCATGTTCATTCTGTGCTTCACAGTATTACTGTTCACTGTCACTGGACTCAGTCACATTGAAGGTGAGATTCTATCCAGTTCCTACAGTGTTCATCTCTGTCCCATTCACTCTATACCAGGTGTAGTTCTGCACTGGTGGGCTGGCTTTACTGCTGCAGGTCAGAGTCACTGAGCTGCCCTCTAACACTGAACCAGAGGGACTGACTGACACTGAAGTTATTATTTAATATTCCTTGATTTACTAAATCAAAATAATAATACTGTGCATTCCAGCTCTCTTACATAGAACTCCGAGAATCAGACTGGCCTCAGATGTCTGATTGCCTCCTTGTTGCAGTGGGTAAAGTGCCCTGCAGGTGATCTTCTGCCCATGGTGGAGGTGGGAAGCAGTGAAGGTCAGAACAGAAGACACAGATGTGGTTTTATCCTCATTCTCTTGCAGTTGATCCACACTGTCACTCAGCCTGGGGGTCCATGTCAGATTTGGGGGGAGTTTGGGACAGGGGGCTGCAGCAGAGCAGCTCAAACTCACAGAGGTCCCCTCCATCACCTCCACTTTCTCTGTGGTTAACTTGGGTTTGGGTGGAGAGTCTAGGAGACATGGAGACATGAGGATGGGTTACTGTCTGTCTCAGGATTAGAGTCAAACAGAACTCACTAATTACCACATGAACACTGTTGGATGAATACACACAAATTAAAACATAAAAAGTGAATAAGACAATTTGACACCAACATGAAGTACAATTCTTTCTGCAAATAAACAGGTAGCAGCCCAGGTTGTCAAATGTTTTCTGTACTAGTTCATACCCTCATACGTTCTGCAATGCTATGCCTTTCATGTATGAGATATTTACGGTATATTTTGAAGTTGAGCTTTCTGAAGAATGGCCGCTTAACTATACACACTCTGACATTACATTACTATGTACATTACTACTAATGAAACAAACAAAAATGTGTCATTGACCAGAAAGGGCACTACCTGTGATATCAAGTTCAAGAAATGTTCCTCTATAAGACCATTTGATGGGTTCATCTAATCTTAAGTAATATTTATCACGGCCACTTTTTGGAAGGTTCTCTAGGAGTGTAGTGCAGGTCTTGCTAGGCAGGTCTCCAGTGAACGTTCCTTGCAGAAGAGATTCAGATTGGCTTTTAGAATCAAACACTACAGCATTATCCTTGTCTCTAAGCCATTGTATTTTAGCCTGTGGCAGTTTATTTTCAAAATCAGACTTGGTATCAAATCCGCAGGGAATCAGCACACAGGATCCACGCAGAGCATTTATATTCTGAGGCAACCAGACTGCCCACTTTCCACCCAGGGCTCCTATAACACACAACACAGCTCTGTCACAATATTACACTAGTGATCCTACAGCACACACACAACACAGCTCTGTCACAATATTACACTAGTGATCCTACAGCACACACACAACACAGCTCTGTCACAATATTACACTAGTGATCCTACAGCACACACACAACACAGCTCTGTCACAATATTACACTAGTGATCCTACAGCACACACACAACACAGCTCTGTCACAATATTACACTGGTGATCCTACAGCACACATACAACACAGCTCTGTCACAATATTAGACTAGTGATCCTACAGCACACACACAACACAGCTCTGTCACGATATTACACTAGTGATCCTACAGCACACACACAACACAGCTCTGTCACAATATTACACTAGCGATCCTACAGCACACACACAACACAGCTCTGTCACAATATTACACTAGTGATCTTACAGCACACACACAACACATCTCTGTCACAATATTACACTAGTGATCCTACAGCACACATACAACACAGCTCTGTCACAATATTACACTAGTGATCCTACAGCACACACACAACACAGCCCTGTCACAATATTACACTAGTGATCCTACAGCACACACACAACACAGCTCTGTCACAATATTACACTAGAGATCCTACAGCACACACACAACAAAGCTCTGTCACAATATTACACTAGTGATCCTACAGCACACACACAACACAGCTCTGTGAATACATGAGGTGTAAGGAAATTTGGGGCAGCTTTTACACGCACAACAGCATCTTTACAGACCAAACAACACTTAATACAAAATTTCAGTGTCAATATTTTTATTCATATTAAAACAAAAACCTTGCAGACTGAAATATGGAATAATAATTAGTATCAACCACACCCATTATCTACACCAGTTTGTATATATACAATTCCTGAATTCACGTTTTTATACTGTAATTATTTACAGTAATCCCTTTGGATCAACATTCATCTCTAGGATAGAGTTAGACTCCTCCTCTTTCAGGACTCACCTTGCAGCAGGCAGCCAATGAGAATGAGCCACACCACTTCATTCATGTCTCTGGGGAGTAGAGGAACTGACGTTAGAACACAGCACCAACACCCTCTGGAGAACAATTAAAATCAAGGACTATTTAGAAAATGTCTGTGTATTATTTGTATGTTGGGAGGGCCCGTCTGATAAACTGGCATGAACCACAATGTGTTCATACATTGTATGAAGCTTAATATGTTAATACACCGTATCAGGCTCAATATGTTACATATTTGATGGCCAAGGGACTGCAGAAGGGTTTAGTCGATACATTTATAGCCAAACATTGGAAACCTGCTTCTTTCCTGCGTGGCCTACAGCCAAACACCCTTGGAACAAACTCAAATCAGGTCTGTGAATTTCCTAAAGATAAATCTGTCTGAGAGATCAATGAATCCACGTGAAATGCACTGTTATGTGTTTCCGGGTGTCCTGAAAGAGCCAAAAGAATGAACACATGACCTCACGAAATAAACAGCACCGTTCAGCCCTTACACGTTCGACCCTGGAACTATCCGCACGACTCTGAGTTTCTCAGAACACACGTGTATTTCATTGTAACGACAGCAGCTCTTCCAGTGGTCTGGCCAAGTATCCTATACTGAAAACACATCCAATAGAATGGCCTTGTTCTCCCTTCTCCCTAACCAAAAACAGGACAAATATCACTCTCTAGCCCAAACACAGCTGCAAGAAGATTTTATCGTATCACCACCTTCATTGACTTCATTCATTTTAACAGTGCAACAAAATCTGACCGTCCAAACCAAAGCCTGTCACAGTATAGAATGATACAGAATGAAAGCAGAGGTCAGAGTTCAGGACAGGTGTGACTCATGACTGCTGGGTATTTTGCTTGGTGCAGGATTATGATTCACCCAAAACTGTTAAAAAAATTCACTCTTAGTTTAATCATTCAACTATTTGTGGTAAGAGAGAACAAAACCAAAATACACTTACCTACATGCAACAGCAAAGAATGTTGTTCAATAAAGAAGTTGAATTTAAAGGAAGCGCTGATGCTGCTGGCCTTATTTTAGAGATAAAGCTTGTTGAGGATGGTCCAGAGATATTTATCTTCTTATCAAATATCTTACCATACTGTTTCAAAATGGTTTTAAACAAAAATATTTACTCATGAAACTTTCTGAACAAAATTCATTTATTTGCGCTCAATCAGAAATGCTTGATAGTTTTGACACAAATATGACTCCATAGCAGAGCGATGATAGGTATGACATCTTTCCAATGGGAAAATGACCTCATACACTAAATACATCTCCAACCAACAGAGTGTGACCGGGCACCTATGCTGGTCCAATGTAGCTGTGCTCTCTGGATAGTCAGAGAACTGTACACATTGTGTGCAAAATTAAGCACAGGATGCTAATGGATCCATTAATTTAATTATTTTAGGCAGAACTCACTGTTGATGAGAGAAATACAGATGGTATACGGTAGGCATGATAAGATTTATGATTTTCTTCATTAGTATGACTTTTGGAGGAACAGTAATATTTACGAAAGATAAATAGACCTAACATCTATTACACATTGAACTGAACAATCAACAAACTTAACTACTGTTTAAGCCACACAATAAAGTAGAGCAGGGTGGTATTTGTAACATTTAATTTGACCTTTAATGCTTTGCAAACACTTTATTCGTGGATTCAGTAGTAATTGATAGATGAAAAAAAGAAAATCACAATAAATCCTGAGAAAAATGTACCTAAAATGCTTCTATTATAGACAGGATTAATCAAGATCTCCAGTTTGTTTAAATATACTTCAATAAGATCAGCAGCCTGAAGAGAATCTGTAGTTTAACTGCGCCAAGCGTTACTCAGGTGGAAGTGTACTTACGTGTCGGACAGAAGAACATCCAGTCTCTCTCCACTGCACACTGACCCTCAGCCTGCAGAGCACCAGTCCAAACTCACACAAAAGGGGAACTGCTCATGTGTGGCTTTTTGTGAAATATGCCCAGAATGTGAGCCTGTAATCTTTAAATAACTTCCAGAGAAATGTGTGGCTAGATGTAACCTACCCACCCTTCTCTGAAACAACTACTGAAATGAAACATTTTTCTCATTTTCACATTGCGATAATATTAATACGCCAAAATAGATCATGTGTCTTACAAATGTTGCTTTGAAGAACAGTAACATTTCCTTCACAACACAACAAATGATGTCCATGCAGTTGCATTTCAATAAACAAATTATTATTACAAAGAGTGGGTATACCCAGGACCAGGGCTGAGAAACACTTGTCTAAAACAGGAAGGCAAACTTTCAAATCTACCCCATCATGTACAGTGGTTAATGGCTTAATACTTCCTTCCATCACCCCAGTGTAGACATAAAATTGAGAAGAATCAAAAACAAGGTTTCAAATCTACTGTAACATGCAACAGTGACTGTATTTAAGCCTTCTGGCACCATACACATTTCAGAATTTCTGGTCATTGTGTAGATAATTCTGGACAAAGTAGGTTGCATGTGTATTACTTTTTCTCAGAGTAAACTGAAGCAACAACTTCCAAAGAAAAAAATATGAAATGAGCTAAATGTGTGCAATAGCCCATGAGACTCAATAAATCTATATACTGTATGTGAACACATACCATTAACAGTAGTATCAACTGCAGAAAAGGTAAACAATACATTCTGCAATTGAAATTACATTCAGTGAGCACCATAACTCATTGGACGGGGACAAATTTTTGTTATTTCGTTTTTGTACTCTAGCACTTTGGGTTTGAAGGATACAATGATAATGAGGTTGATGGTACAGGTCACATCATAAAGTGATGTGGTTTTTACTTATTGGTCTTCTGCTGCTGTAGCCTATCTACTTAGATGTTTGATTTATTATGTCTTCACAGATGCTGTTCTGCATACCACTGTTGTAATCCCAAAGCGTGACATAAAATATGATGTCGTGATATGATGTGACATAAAATTTTAACCATAATTTGATGGGGATCAGCTGAAAGTAGGCCCGATCCCCCATTGAGCAGTGTTTGGTCTTGAGGGTGAAAAGTCAAAGACTGGATAGGAATGCTGTTGAGTGTGCAGTTCTGAAAGATAATTGGCTGCTTTGTTGTTTAGGCACATACACGTACAACAGTGAGGAGAGTCAGGAATGCAAGGGAAAGAGGAACCAATCACAGACTAAGGGATAAGGAGAATACGGCAGGCTTTATTAAATACAGGCAGAACGAGACAAATTCCAGAAAACAGGCAAGGTCAAAAAAACGGGTAGTTAGTCCAAACAAGGCAGAGGTACAGAAATCCACAATCCAAAAAAATACAGAATCCAAAGAGCCAGGCAGGGGTCGACATTAAGGAAACCAAAAACAAAACAAAACAGAGCATTCCATTCCATTCCATTCGGCAGACGCTCTTATCCAGAGCGACGTACCGTTGATTAGACTAAGCCGGAGACAATCCTCCCCTGGAGCAATTCAGGGTTAATGGCCTTGCTCAAGGGCCCAACAGCAGTGTGGATCTTATTGTGGCTACAGCAGGGATCACACCACTGACCTTGCGGGTCCCAGTCATGGAACTTACCCACTATGCTACAGGACACCCTATAGCAGAGCTGAGCAGAGCAGAATGCACACAGGTAAACAGGACAGAAAATAGAGGCTAGAACTTGGCAAAAGGAAAACAGAACTGACAAACAAGCAACCAAAGAACAAAACAGGCAGGCTTAAATATAAGAACAAATGAACTAAACAATTAACAGGTGTGGATGCTGGGGAAGAGAGAATGAAAAACAACAAGAAACAGCTGGAACAAGACAGGAAGGAAATGCGTATACGTATAATGGAAAGATAGGTAAATCAAGGACTGGAGTTAAAGCAGAGAAAGGAAAAAACAATAGGAAGAGGGGCACAGACGTGACTGAGGAGAAGGTTTTTGAATCTGATCCGGTGTGAGATGGGGAGTCAGTGGAGAGGTTGGAGTAAAACGTTGAATGAGGCTCCTTCAGGGCTTTGGGAGAAGTCCTTTGGTGCTCACGATAAGCCAGTTTCTGGACAGAGAGCCTGGTAACTGTAACAATGCTCAAGAATGCGTCCAGGAGATTTAATTCTTCTCAATTCAGGAGTGAACCAGGGAGCAGAGCGGGAAAGGCCAACCCACCGGGTTCTGATTGGTGCATGGAGGTTGAATATATCACTCAGAGATTTGTTGTAAAACTCAACTAATTCAACTGCTGATGAGAAGGTTGGGGGGGGGGGGGGGATTCAAGCAGGTTTCAAAACTCTGCCACACAATGGCTTGAGGTGGCGTCAACTTGAATATTGAAATCACAGAGGACTGAAATATTGGTTGAGGTAGAGCAGAGTGATGTGAGAAGATGGGTTATTTCAGGAGTGAGGGATGAGTTGGATCTAGGGGGTTGGTAGTCTAGGGCTTTTTACATAAGTGTGCCTCTCTGCAGACCCCCAAAAGGAAACACTGTGTTGACCATGTTGACACAGGGTCAACAAGGTTTGATAAAAAGACAGTGCTTGTCAATACCGAACTATTGCTCCCATCATTGTGCTGCCTCTGAGCAATTCAGTGGAACACTCCCAGAACTGTTGAGGTGAAATAGTACTGTATAGATCATGGGTTTTCTACGTACAGTGTTTAGTGTCTTTAGATTGCTTGTGTTGTGGGAAATAGTTTGGTGGCATTGGTGGTGTGGTACATTGGTTGCTGAATAAAGATCTTGAAGGAATAAACCACAGGTAATGCAAGTTACCTGTGAGTCAGCATCCAGCTGTGCTATAAAGGTTAACCAGATTTGTTGGACATACAGAGCAGGGCCATTGTTGTTACCACCATCTTGTGACTCTTTATTTGATGATTTGCTGTTTTTCCTGTAAACCCAGGGTATATAGATGGAAACGTGGAATAGTTTGAGGAGACTCTATAATACGACCTCCTGCGTACCATTCACGTATAGCCATTCATATTGCACCTTTCCACATAATTATATTTCTGCAATGCACATTGTCGAATAAATTGTATTAATTTGAACCTGCATCCTCTTGACTCGCTCCACTGCACACTCAAAAGTTTAGAGTCCTTACAGACATAGACAACCTAGGATACCTGCACCCCATAGTCACTCGCCTATTCACCAGTGCCGTCACAAGATACATACTAAGTGTATTATTGTAGGCTATACAGGCCACAGGCACGTCCGCGTCTATACAAATAGAGAGCGATCACTATTGACGGACATTGGCAGTTCCTTTTGTTGAACTGTTAGAACAGAGGATCAGTTTAATTTATCTTTTGGAGTCAGATAAATGAGAACAAAATTAAATGAACCCTGTTCCAGTAGCATTGGTCAGGTGTTTCCTTTACCTCTCAGATACTTCCGCCTTTTGGTGTATTTGGGGGGTTCTTACAGTAGATAAGAAAAATACTGATGGGAAGGGAGAGGAGGTTGCATTTAACAGTCAAAAGATTATATATTTCTGGCAGTTCAGCTTGGTGCGAGATAGCAAGACCACCACCACGTTTGGAGCGACAGCCTTTCTCAGTGTACTTGTAGCCCGGGGAGCATGCCTCATAAAGGGCTGAGTAGACCCCAGGCTGATGCCAGGTTTCAGTTAAACACATAATACTAAGCCCATTATCGTAGTCCATCATATAGTCATGCAGCAAGAGGAATTCTTTATTGAGAGACTGCGCATTTAGAAGTTCCAAATGAAGAGATTCTGAGGTTGGAATTGGAGCTGCAACTAGTCTCTGTAGCGGTCGTATGGTTCTGGAATCGGTGTTTTTTAATGATGACGGGAAGTGTTGCTGTGGTTAAGTGGCTCCTACATCATCACGACCTGCTGCTTGCTGCTGGGTTCTTCAAGTCAGAAATAATGTAAATTCTTGTTAGTCCGATAGGTTTCAAAGCATTTCAATGCATTCAATGCAATGCATTGGGGACTGACGACGGGGCAGCCTGTAGCGTAGTGGTTAAGGTAAATGACTGGGACACGCCAGGTCAGTGGTTCTAATCCCAGTGTAGCCACAATAAGATCCACACAGCCGTTGGGCCTTTGAGCAAGGCCCTTAACCCAGCATTGCTCTGGGGAGGATTGTCTCCTGCTTAGTCTAATCAACTGTATGCCGCTCTGGATAAGAGTGTCTGCCAAATGCCTGTAATGTAATGTAATGTAATAATGATGAATCCATGAGGGAGTAAGATTGATGAAGGACCGTGGTGGATTATTGCATTCTGCTTTGCCCTCCAATTTTGCCAAGAAGAATGGCCGCTCCTCCAGGTGAAAAAAAGGGGTTGGGCTACCCCCCCAGTGCGTCTCCCCCTTCCTCTGCTTACCCTTTCTCGGTTTTCTTCTCCAGCACCACCTGTGAATAGACCACATCGTCACCTTGACCTGCGGTTCCTTCACGGGCATCCTGGCCCTGTGTCTCCACGGAGCGGGGGGAGTGCTTTATCGAGGAGTAATGCATGGTTTCCAGCTCTCGGTCCTCTGCCAGGGGCTGTGGGTCTGTCCCTCCCAGCTGTAGGTCCCTGGGTTGGGTGGTTGCCATGGAGTGGTTGGCGTAGACTGGGTCTTCTTCTGCTGGGGGAGGACTCTGCAAAGCGAGCGCTGTTTCTTTTAAAACTGTTCATTTCTCAACTGCTCCTATCTGGGAAATTCTAGATACAGTTCCCCTAATGGAGTGTGCGTGTGCATGTTCAGGTGCCTGCATGTTCATGTGTGTGTGCGTGTGTGGGTATGTGCATGTGTGCGTGATGATAGTTTCCATTGTTTTTCATGCCATGCATGTTTTTTTCATTATGATTAAAAAGTTAAAGGTACAATAGGTAAGATTTTTGTGTTAAAACAAGGTCCTATCATTGAAAAAGGCTCACTGACATGTTGACTCACCGAAAATATACAGTTGACGGGCCGGCAATATGTACCAAAACATTGCATGACTGTACAATAATTCATTGGCTGAAAATTGGTTTTACTTACCACAGCCAGTGGTGTTTCAGCTTCAGTGCGTTTACAGAGAAGGGGGAGGGATGTGGTTTGAAGGTTTTTGTTGCTGCTAATCCTCTAGACCGTTAGAAGTCCGATATTACCTGTTGTACCTTTAAGGTTAGCTGTGCGTGTTTGTTCATGTGCGCATAACTGTGAAACAGAAGGCTCATCCTCACCCCTTCAGCTTCCTTCCTTTCACAACACTGGCTGTCCGTCTTTTTCCTGGGAATAACACACAACATCACTGCCAAAATACATCACAGGCCCAGCTTTCAGTATAATCACCATTGAGATCAGCTTTAAACTATCTCTCTTTCATTTTCTTGTAATGCTGGTTGTTACCAACAAAGTGTGATTGGAGGAGCTTCTCAGTTCAATTTTGGGGGTAAGGAAGCATCACAGCCAACATATCCCTGTAATTATCTCTGCTTCAAACTACCTGCCCCTTCAAATCAGAAGTACATTTGGACAGTGTAATTGGTGACAATGAAAACCTGCGTACACACCCGCCCTGCTTTTGAATGGCCTTCATGATGAGGAATATAACCATCATGGCACCAACACCAGCAGCTGCACCAATCAACAGTGAGGTAATGTTCAAACCTGAGCAAAGGGCATTTCAGTTAGAAACACACAAGAGAAACACACTTTCAACAACAGGACATAAACATTGCTCACATTTATTAACAATAATCACAATTCACAAAACAGGGGAAAAATCTACTGTCACTCCTCACTACTGTAGTAGTTCTGAGGGTCCCTATCCTCGAAGTATCCCAGGTAGGAGGAGTTTTAGCCTATCATCCCTTTCCCCTCCCATTTTGGGGATCACCACAATGAGAAACACACATCGCAATGGATGGTCATAATATTCATTAAAATGTGACAATTGCTGTCACGTCCCGCGCCTCTGTCTTACTTCAAGGAAATAAGGAAATTAAGCAAGACAGAGCATCACATCATGAGAAAGGGTGTGTCATCGTGTAGTTCTCTCTTTTACAGAATACTGAAGAAACTGCGTCAGGTTCGATTTCGGTCAAAAATGAGCTAAGCGCAGATTTGAAATCCTCAAATACTGGTCTAGGCGGCACGGATGGTGCAGTGGGTAGCACTGCCGCCTCACAGCAAGGAGGTCCTGGGTTCGAATCCCCGTCGGCCGGGGCCTCTCTGTGCGGAGTTTGCATGTTCTCCCCGTGTCTGCGTGGGTTTCCTCTGGGTACTCCGGTTTCCTTCCACAGTCCAAAGACATGCAGGTTAGGCTGATTGGAGAGTCTAAATTGCCCATAGGTATGAGTGTGTGAGTTGTGCCCTGTGATGGACTGGCGACCTGTCCAGGGTGTATTCCTGCCTTTCGCCCAATGTATGCTGGGATAGGCTCCAGCCCCCCTGTGACCCTGTTCAGGATAAGCGGGTTAAGATAGTGGATGGATGGATGGAAATACTGGTCTATCGTTTGGCTATAAATCCACCCACCACAATGAGAAAATATCAAAAAATGTTAAAAAATATGAAATCCGGTCACATTTCCTGTTGGTCCTCCACATTCTTCTTTGCTGGTGCATCAGCTGTATCTTTGCAAATGAAGTGGTGATGAAAATGACGTAAATGGTAATTCACAATTCCTTAGCTCTGCCCACTCTAGCAACCCTGGTCAAAACATTCCTTCAAGATGGTGCTACCCATAACGTAAACTCACCGTGTTCTGAATAGCACACAGGGAAGTGGCCGCTTCCACCAGAATTTAACGTCCGTTCAATGGTAGTTTTTCTCCCAAGAAATATGGTTTATGATTATAGTTGCTTATTGACTATCCCAGACACCAAAACACTTTGATTTATGTGAATTAGACAAATATTTATATATATATATATATATATATATATATATATATAATTATTTTTTTATTATTATTTTTTTTAATCTGATAATCAAATAGGCCCTAGTCCATATCTTTGTTGTACTGTTAGCAGTTGAAATTGTACTTCCTTTCAGCGTACTTATCCCTGGTTATGGGTATACACTCTGCACCTATTCACACAATTTCAATCAATCTAATGTAATTCCAACTAGGACTCCCCTGGACGTGTTGAGGATTGGGGGGCGCTCAACCACAGAAGCGTATTAGACTGCCCAGTCAGACAGAGGCTGATGGAAACAGATTTTTCTCATACATTATGACGTGACAGTGACATAAGTCACATGCTTCCTCTGCCGGAGTCTTTTGATTAGGTAATCTTGTTGCACCATCACACACCAAACAGTAGTTGAGAAACACACACTCTTGGCGTGGTGATGAAATCTAGAGCAGATTAACGTCACTAAATCACTGGTTGTCTATTCGGTGCCCAGCAAGTCGACTTCATAGACAATTGGAGTACCTTTTGGGGGAGGCCTGGTCTTTTGAGAAGAGATGGTTTACACCCCTTGTGGGAGGGTGCTGCTCTTCTCTCTAGAAATGTATTTTATAATGTCAGAAATTCAATTTCTTGACCCACCAGAGCCAAGGCCAGGCAGCAGACCTTCTATTTTACACAGATTTCTGCTTGTTCCCAAGAACTGCAGTCCAGGTTTCATACTACCCCAACCTAAATTAAGCTTTTGCTAAAAAGCCAATGAAGGATTTGTATGGCTAATCTAAAGAAAATCAGACCCTGTCATTCTACTTATAATGTGGCTAACCAAACTGAGATTGATTGGATTGATTAATCTCACTGGCTCCTAAAGCAACTCTTGCAAATTAATTAATTACCAATCAGCAAAGTGAAATGCTACGTTTAACTGAAACTTGGCTTAAAACTGATGAATATATTGCCCTAAATGAATCCACCCCTCCTGGATACAGTTATACTCATGTTCCCCGTCTGAGGGTCGTGGAGGAGGTGTTGCTGCTGTATATAATTCCAATCTCCATGCTAATTTGAAATCTGGCTTTGATTTTTTGCTCTCAGTTTTGCACATCCGGACAAAAAAGCAGTCAGTTTGTCCTTGTGATTGTATACAGGCCACCAGGCCCATACAGTGGTTTCTTACTTGAGTTTGCCGATTTCCTTTCCAGACTGGTTGTTAATTCAGATAAAGTAGTATTTGCAGGGGATTTTAATATTCACATGGATAGTGAAGGTGATCATCTCAGACCAGCATTCCTGTCTATCATTGAATCTATTGGCTTTGATCAACATATACATCAGTCCACACATTCCCATAACCATACTCTCGATCTGGTCTTAACTTATGACACAGAAATAGCAAATATAGCAGTCATGCCTAAAAATCCTGTGTAAACACACCCTCTCCACAGCAAATTCAACATATTTCTCTCCCTCAATTGATGAAAATAGAAACAATCCTAGGCACCTGTTTAAAACTGTTGCCAGACTGACTAAGAATCATGTTGATCCCTGTGTCTCAATATGGTTTAGTAGCAATGATTTCATTAATTTCATTGATGACAAAATTATAAAAATCAGGGACAAGATTCAAAGTTCCTCTGCCACCCCTCCTATAGGGTCTTTCCTTCCATCCACTCAACACATAGATGCAGAATCCTCGGAAGGACCGATGGCTTATCTGAACTCTTTTACTCCAATAGAGCTCATTGAGTTTAATACCATAGTTAATTCTTCAAAATCTTCTTCTTGTCTTCTAGACCCTATCCCAACAAAGCTTTTGAAGGAGCTACTACCAGTGATTGGAGCACTACTCCAACATATTGTGAATGCTTCTTTAGCATCTGGACACATACCACAGGCTCTTAAACTTTCAGTCATCGAACCACTTTGTAAGGCGGGCTGGTTTGACTACCCTTTATTAGTTGCACTGCTACACACTGCCAGTGAGCAGGTGAAGCGGCGTTCCTCTGGTGGTGGTGCCATAAAAGTTTACAACCTCCCGCAACAACACACCATTCTATTCCAGTGGGCCATAGTCCCTTCTCTGCACCTTGTTAGGGCACATGAATCACTCTGTCTCAATACTCTCAGGTTTCAGTCACTGGAATGAATTAAGCATGGGATGTTCCATGACAAAGCAGGTTTTGGGTATATTCATGTTTGTATTGTTTTGCTTGTTTCAGTGTGACTGGTGCAATGGTCTAATTTCCACAACAGTAAACCTAGGACTTGGTAACCATCCAGGAACCTAGGGAGAACTGTGGAAACCGGCCCACGTGAAGCCATCTGTCTCTTGACCAGCACCCACCACCTGGAGAGCAATACTTCAAAATCCAAATTGACAAAATTTGGATTTGGACCATTTTTAGAAGAAGATCAAAGGCCTGGATTTATTAAAATGGAGTCAGACAACAAAGGTGAATGCATTGGCCCTATTGTGGAGATTCTTGTTCAGCCCGGACCAGTAGAGAGCAGAAGGCAGAGTGGTACTACTGTTAGGGAGGACAACCAAAAACATTTTTTTTCGGAAATCAACATGAATATTATGATTAAAATCTCAGTTTAACCGTAAACTTTACGTGTTGTGGACAATAATTCTGCTTAAGTGCTCATTTTACCAGCATTCCATCAATGTTAAATGCTGAATCCCGACAGCACCAAAAAACAGGCAGATTTCACTGACCATTCCATTGTTTACATTCATGGAGCTCGAAAATGGTGACGCAACAATAGCTTTTACTGGTTTACTTCCAGCGCTCATACATGGCAGTTGGTGGCAGTTTGAACTGTCAAAATTGTGACTGTAGCCAGGTCAAGTCCAAAATCCCTGGTTACTTTTTAATAGTTTCAATGGATTTTGATAAAAGACGTGTCGGACTTCAATCATGTTACGTCTATGTTTAAGTAGCAAATAACCGTGTTGTATCCTTCTAACGTATCACACGCAGGCACCTCTCTCTCTCCTGCTGTGATTGTTAGGGGGTCCAGGTAATTGGTCAATGTCCTCTTCTCCCCATTATGGGCACCTGCCTGGAGCGCTCGCCCAACTTTTCCTGCGCAGCCCCTCATGGCCCGGAGCTCCAGCCCAAGACCAGCCGTACAACTCCCTCCAGCCACTGCTGATTCAGCTGTAGCACCAAGCCTGTCCCCTTGCCTGACAGTGCCACCCACTGGTGTTCCTGCCACCCCTCTACCTCATCTCTACTTCAACTTTATAATAGGACATTTATGTACTTTTATTTATATGGTTTTCTGTTTAAAACCATTCTTTCTACAAACCGGTGTCAACCAGCGGCAGATGGGTTCCCCTACTGAGTCAGGTTCTGCTCAAGGTTTCTCCCTGTTGCCAGGAAGTTTTTTCTTGCCACTGTTGCCCTAGGCCAGGGGTTGGCAACCCTGGTCCTGGAGAGCCGCAGGGTGTGCTGGCTTTTGTCTCCACCTTAAAATAAGCAACCAATTCAGACCCAAGAAACCAGGTGAGGTGAGTTAACTGTGTAATCAACGGCTTTCATTGATCAATTAATGCCAAGTAACAATGAAAGCCAGCACACCCTGCGGCTCTCCAGGACCAGGGTCGCCGACCCCTGCCCGAGGCGTACTCCTGGGGCCCAGTTTCTCTGTAAAGCTGCTTTGTGACAAAGGTCCTTTTTAAAAAGCACTATACAAATAAAAATGGATTGATTGATTGATTGATAGATTGATTGATTGATTGAATGATTCGCATTTGCTTTTGCCGACCTTTTAGAAATCCGCTTATCTTATTGGTCCATCCAGCCCTTTCCTGTGCCACCCAATTACCCAGCCAAAGAGCAGGCTAGCTCACACTCTTCACAGCCTGATCATGGTCCTCGCAAGCTACAGATGAGTACTTATACGATAGGTGTGGTGAGAATGGGCTCATTGCTAGCAAATACACTGATCCCGAGGGCTCACAGAAACGCATAAAGAAGTCATACCAAGGAGGAGCTGAAAGATGAGAGCCAAGATATGAATGTCCAGTTGATTTCATGAGGTTCAACCGTCTACCTGAAGGATTAGCGGGACCCTCACCCACCATTGCAGTGAAGAGCAATGACCATGCATGTTAAGCAGTGTTGGACAGTGGATCACAGGTAATTGTTATCTTTGATAATATGGTATGGTACATTCTGTCCCGTGTTCCCATTCACCCAGTAACAGGGCTGGCCATCGGGGACCTGAGTAAAGATAGCTGGCCCTACAAGTGATACCTTGAGGTCGAACTGGAGTTTCCCAAAAAGGTAAATGCCGTTTGGGAGTCTTTATCTGTCAGAGCACTGGTGTTTCCCAAAATGCATAGCAAGGCTTTTATTAGCAGTTTTATATAATTTTTTATGTATTTATTCATTGTAGCTCTGCATTTAAGTCAGTATCCAAACCGTGATTTTGGTATACCTAAGGTTTGGCCAACGTCTCTGACTTCTTCTTATTTCTCTGCATGCACTAAGGCAGAAATGAACACCTGACTTATCAGAAAGAACTGAAATGAAGTATAAAGTCATGTGTCCCAAAGATTACAATTCCCGGAAATGGAGGGGGGCTGTGAATAAAAAGTGCTGTCATTTCTTCATGGTGAAACCAAGATGTATAATGCCCTTTAATAAAAGCTGACAATGTGCGCTTTTACCAAATGTAAACACTTTCATCACAAATTTGAAACTGTGGACTACAGAGCCAAGTCAAGATATGAACTCACTGTGTGTTAAGGAATGTGTCCAGTTACCTGAGTGTTGCTGTGGAGACGGGGCGTGGAGCTGGAGGCTGGAGGTGCCGAGAGCGTTAGTACTGAGGCAGAGGAGAGTGGCCATGTCTCCCTGTGAGTGGCGCATGGTGAGGGAGCTCCTCAGGCCTGTGTTCCCCAGCTGCTCCTCTCTGATGACTCTGACAGTAGAGTTAGTGACCCGCAGTCCAGACACACGCCACTCCATGCTGGGAGAGGGATTCCCACGGCTCTCACAGGAGCAGCTGATCTCTGCTGCAGTTCTGCTGCAGCTCCCAGAGCCAGAGATCTGAGGCATGTCTGAACACAGGGTGCCACAGTTAGTAACAACACAGTTCTATACTGTAAAAAATGAATGATATAATTATCAAACACTGAACCTACATATCACATTCAGCAGTACAGTTGTCGAGTTCTCCTTGCCATGTTCATTCTGTGCTTCACAGTAGTACTGTTCACTGTCACTGGACTCAATCACATTGAAGGTGAGATTCTGTCCAGTTCCTACAGTGTTGATCTCTGTCCCATTCACTCTATACCAGGTGTAGTTCTGCACTGGCGGGCTGGCTTTACTGATGCAGGTCAGAGTCACTGAGCTGCCCTCTAACACTGAACCAGAGGGACTGACTGACACTGAGGTCTTCTTCGGAGGATCTGGAAGAAAAAAATATTTGTCTTTTAAAAGGCAAAGTCTTCTGTGAAGTGAAGTCTTCTGTGGACAGTTGTCACTGACACATCCACACCTACCTACCGAAGAGTGTTTCTGATCTGTCAGAAAAGTGTTTGAGAGTTTTTCTTCATTATGGTGAGAACTGTTCGGTCATCAACTGTTAAGGTCTTCCTTGGCCTCCCAGCCCCTGAGCTATCCAGTGCTCTCTTTTTTCTTAAAGATGTTCTGAACAGTTTATTTTAGAAAACATACTGTTTGTCCTATGTCTCTGACTGCTTTTTTATTTCTCAGCCTTAGAATGGCTTCCTTAACTGTCATTGTCACAATTCTAGTCCCCATGTTGACAAACACCAATAATAGACTCCAAAGGCAATAAAGCTTTGAATCAAGACTAGATGCTGAAAACATTAGTGTACCTGCACAAGAAAAGTGATTGAATTCAGCTGACTAATCAGAAGCCAACTATCCAATTACTTTTGGTGCTATGAAGTAGGGAGACTATGGATGAAATTGAGGTATGTCTTACAAGGATGTGCAATGTGCCTGTAGCCTCAAATTAGAGGTGACAGTCTACAGTCTATTCATTGTTTCATAAAAAAAAACCAGAAATTGTACCACTGTCAAATATATACAGATGTCAGTGTTCCAGTAAATATTTCTGTGATATTATCATTATAATAAGCGAAAGTATAAAAATATATATTTCACAAAACATTGAAATGAACATATAATTGACACAATGGCAAACCTACAATTAACTCCCAGCTGCACAGTTGCTGAGTTCTCCTTGCCATGTTCATTCTGTGCTTCACAGTAGTACTGTTCACTGCCACTGGACTCAGTCACATTGAAGGTGAGATTCTGTCCAGTTCCTACAGTGTTCATCGCTGTCCCATTCACTCTATACCAGGTGTAGTTCTGCACTGGTGGGCTGGCTTTACTGCTGCAGGTCAGAGTCACTGAGCTGCCCTCTAACACTGAACCAGAGGGACTGACTGACACTGAGGTCTTCTTCGGAGGATCTGGAAGAAAAAAATATTTCTCTTTTAAAAGGCAAAGTCTTCTGTGAAGTGAAGTCTTCTGTGGACAGTTGTCACTGACACATCCACACCTGCCTACCGAAGAGTGTTTCTGATCTGTCAGAAAAGTGTTTGAGAGTTTTTCTTCATTATGGTGAGAACTGTTCGGTCATCAACTGTTAAGGTCTTCCTTGGCCTCCCAGCCCCTGAGCTATCCAGTGCTCTCTTTTTTCTTAAAGATGTTCTGAACAGTTTATTTTAGAAAACATACTGTTTGTCCTATGTCTCTGACTGCTTTTTTATTTCTCAGCCTTAGAATGGCTTCCTTAACTGTCATTGTCACAATTCTAGTCCCCATGTTGACAAACACCAATAATAGACTCCAAAGGCAATAAAGCCTTGAATCAAGACTAGATGCTGAAAGCGTTCTTGTACCTGCACAAGAAAAGTGATTGAATTCAGCTGACTAATCAGAAGCCAACTATCCAATTACTTTTGGTGCTATAAAGTAGGGAGGCTATGGATAAAAGTTGAGCTAAGTCCTACATTAATCATGCAATGTGCCTGTAGCCTCAAATTAGAGGTGACAGTCTGCAGTTTATTCATTGTTTCATTTCAAACAGAACAGAAATTGTACCACTGCCAAATATATACAGATGTCAGTGTTCCTGTAAATATTTCTGTAATAATAACATTATAATAAGCGAAAGTATAAAAATATATATTTCACAAAACATTGAAATGAACATATAATTGACACAATGGCAAACCTACAATTAACTCCCAGCTGCACAGTTGTCGAGTTCTCCTTGCCTTGTTCATTCTGTGCTTCACAGTAGTACTTTTCACTGCCAGTGCACTCAGTCACATTGAAGGTGAGATTCTGTCCAGTTCCTACAGTGTTCATCTCTGGCCCATTCACTCTATACCAGGTGTAGTTCTGCACTGGTGGCCTGGCTTTACTGCTGCAGGTCAGAGTCACTGAGCTTCCCTCTAACACTGAACCAGAGGGACTGACTGACACTGAGGTGTTCTTAGGAGCATCTAGAAGACATGAAAATATGAATTCTATAATTGTATTTGTAATTGTATTGTATTTATTGATTATTTTTATTATTGTTAATTCTGAACAGTGTACTAACCATTGGAAAAGCTTTAAACAAATATCAATTTTATGACGATGATGATTATTACTATTATTATTGTTATTATTATTATTATTATTATTATTATTATTATTCAATATTCCTTGATTTACTCAATCTAAGAATAATACTGTGAAATGTAGCTGTCTTACATAGAACTTTGAGAGTCAGACTGGCCTCAGACGTCTGATTGCCTCCTTGTTGCAGTGTGTAAAGTGCCCTGCAGGTGATCTTCTGCCCATGGTGGAGGTGGGAAGCAGTGAAGATCAGATCAGAAGACACAGATTTGGTTTCATCCTCATTCTCTTGCAATTGATCCACACTCTCACTCAGCCTGGGGGTCCATGTCAGATTTGGGGGGAGTTTGGGACAGGGGGCTGCAGCAGAGCAGCTCAAACTCACAGAGGTCCCCTCCATCACCTCCACCTTCTCTGGGGTTAACTTGGGTTTGGGTGGAGAGTCTAGGAGACATGGAGACATGAGGATGGGTTACTGTCTGTCTCAGGATTAGAGAGTCACACAGCACTCTGAGCACAAACTAATCACCACATCAACAGTGCCTGGCTAACATATATTCAATTTGAACTATAAAAATGCTCAAAGGCTCCAATATAAAGTACAATCTTTTCATGAAATAAACAGGTAACAGCACATGTGAAGTCTGTTCTGTACTGAGTGCATACATTCTGCAAGGCCACTACATGCATGAATGACGTCTGAATGTTATATTTTTGTCATCTAGCGTAGGCCGGATGGTCTTGGGCAGTCCTCTATCGCACAAAATACGGCTCCACCACAATATACATTTTAGTGCAGCAGATTTATTTGCAGTGCTCCATGAAAAAACGCACTCACACACACACTGTCTGCATTCATATCTTGTCAGTGCCTCTCAATCATCAGACCACGCTGTCCTTGGTACTACAGTTATGGAACAAAAACAAAACAATGTTCACACACAAATTTGATATTGAGTCGAAATAATTCTACCTTTGATATTCATTTCAACAGGTCGACGAAACGTCGCTTTGAGTATTGTTTTGCATTGTAATCTGAATTTATATTGACCACTATAACTCAATGGAAGGTTCTCCAGGACTGTAGTGCAGTTCTTCTGTGCTAGGTTTTCAGCAATCTTCCCCTGCAGATGAGGTCCAGACTGCTTGCTGGAATCAAACAAAAGAGTTCTGCCCTTCAACCACTTTCCTTTCACTGTTTGTGTACACTGTGCCAGCTCTGGGTCATATTTAGATGGGATCTCAAATCTGCAGGGAATCAGCACACAGGATCCTCTCAAAGCTTTTATACTCTGAGGCATCCAGATTTCCCACTTTCCACCCATGGTTCCTGCAATAAACAACACAGCTCTGTCACAATATTACACTAGGGATCCTACAGCACACACACAACACAGAGCTGTCACAATATTACGCTAGTAATCCTACAGCACAGAAAAAATACACTACACTACAAAGCCTAGTATATATGGGACCCAGATAAAACTCAAATGCACAGTAATAATAATAATAGTATGACTTCTACAATACATGATACCTAGAAACATAAATATAATAAATTATTCAAAATAAGTAAGCATATTTATTTCAAATATTGTGACCAAACAGTATGCATGATTTATTTTTCACCACTAACTTTACTCTATATTCTTACAAATGTATTTTTTTCATTTTTTGCAGCCAATAACTTTTTTTCCCTTTAAATTTGCATCGAGAAATTTGTATTCATATGATAAATCACCATGAAAGCACTCATTGTTTCAGCCCCCTGTAATGTACCAAAGAACATTCTATAACCCCACCCACATCAAACCCTACCTTGCAGCAGGCAGCCAATGAGGATGAGTCTCTCTGCTCCAATCATGTCTCAGTATTAGTGAGGAGCAGAGGCACTGGGTGGAACTAATCTGGAGAGGTGAAAGACACTCATCAAACCAGCTGCATGGGACTGACTTGATTGGACAGATGCATTTTATTTACCTGCGTTTTATTTATTATGATAAAATCATGTTATTCTGTGTCATTGCATCTTTATTTTCGAAGGATACTTGATTGCAATTTAAGAAAATAGCTGAAAGTTCCATCTTTTTCCATGTATGGAATATTCTTTGTGCATGTCAGGGAGGTCTTTGACAACTTAAACTCAACTACACATTATTCACTGAATAAATGGACAGCAACATATGCTGTATTTTATTTGATCATTTGGCGATATTTTCCATGGCAGTGATTTCCAACCTCAATACACTTCTGTGTTGGTTTCCGTTGCATTCGAAATTACAATCGTAGTGCTTTTCATGTTTTGAGGCTTGCCAATGTCACGACTGGCATTCAAGCAGTCAACAACAAAACATGGAGACCAGAAAAGGAAAATATATTTAAAGAGTCTGAATCAAATAGTTTCGATCAGTAAGGTGTTTTTCCACCGTGTAAAGGACCACAAAACTTTGCCTTGAAGGGAGATCCCAAAACAGGCAAGAGCTCCAAAACTTGATCCCCTGGCCAAAACTGGCGGTTTTCAGCGTGGCGATCAAATAAATGCTTAATTTTGTCTTGTGAGACAGTAAGGTTTTTCTCAGCCATGACACAGGCTCGATAAAGCCCCAGCTTGAAACCACTCATAGTCAAGCACATTTCGGGAAGGTTCAGTTGTTTTCCAACTATCAGGCAACACTGTTAAAGGGCCACAAAACCTGTGCTTTCCTGGGCCACTTCCCTAATTCCCAAGAGCAACCATGGAAACCCCTCTTCCCAGTAACTTGGCAAGTCTACACAATAAGCCCACAACTTAGATTTTAAAGTTTGATGAAATCTTTCCAAGGACCCCTGACTCTCAGGATGGTAAGCTGACAAGATGTTATGTTTGATGTTTAACAGTTTCAAAACATAAGCAAATGTACCAGACATAAAGCTTGTACCCTGATCACTTTGGACAATCTCAGGAATCCCAAAGATAGAAATGAAATGATTTAAGGCTCGCAACACTGGCTTTGCTCTGATAGAGCGTAGGGGATAAACCATTGGCTAATAGGAGAAATATGGGGGATGATTAAAAAAATTAATGGGATAAGGAGAAAATATGGATATCCAGTTTTAGACAATGGAGAAAGGTCAGCTGTGTCTAATGGGGAGATGGCTGAAATGCTTGCTGGACGACAGCTACAACCTCAGCTGAGGAAGACCAGGCATGGTCTTCACACCAATATGAATAAGAATCCAAAGTTTAAATCCGGCTTATTGTGTTATATTGCAAACAATTACTTAAAAAGGTAAACTATTTTAGCTGATCAAATTACGTAATTCGTAATTAGATGTTTTATTATTTATTTATTTTTTAACTGCGATGCAATTTCTTAAACCTGCAATACAGGTTTGACTCATTATTTGATTTGTCTTCGTCTTCATCATTATCTACCAAATGGTTAGTTCTACTGGCCATACTTGATTCAACTCAGTCTAGAATTTGATCAGTTCATTTCGTTTTTCTCTTTTTATGTAGGTATCCGCCTACTTAAGCACAATAAGCGCAATGTGAATACAGGAGGTTTTTGCTCAGCATGCATCACTTTGTCTGACATAATGAGGCTTATGATCGTAAGAAATCCCTCTAAGCACGAAAAGCAGGAAACCATTACAGCTTGTTAAAGTTCTGGGAGTGCAATTGTTGTTGGAACAAAAACCAGCGTGAATTAATGAATACTCTGATAACTAACATTTGCTTTGGTCGCAATGCCCCATTTTGCCCCAAAGGTTCCCCCTACCACAGAAAATATCATAACCTGTCCATGTGCCTTCATTGTGACTCTGGTGGCACTGTACAAACTTCACTGAACTTAGTCAAGCTTATTTAATTTATCCCAGTAAAAGCATAAAATTGATTACATCTACAAGTATTATAATATGTGAGACATATTTTCAATATGTTTGTACATACAATAATTGATCATCTTTAGGCAAAACACAAAATCACTGAGAGCCACAATGTATCCTGAGAAGTAATTAATTTAAAACACTCATTATTGACAGTGGAAATATACTTACTGTAGAACAGAAGAACATCCAGTCTCTCTCCAGTGGAAATATACTTACTGTAGAACAGAGGAATGTCCAGTCTCTCTCCACTGCACACTAACCCTCAGACCGCAGAGCACCAGTACAAACCCACCCAAAAGAGGAATTGCTCATGTGTGGGTTTAATTTGCTTCTACTGTGATGCTTTGAATATATTTGATTAACATGCTTTTGAAATGTGACTTACGCAACATACCCACCATTGTTTGGAGGAATTACTGAAACAAAACTTCCTGTTCTCTGTCAATAATATTTCAAGGTGCCTTTCTCTGTTGGTTAGGGTAACCATACTTCCTCTTTTAACTGGACATGACCTCTTCCTGGGTCCTAAAAAAAGTTTGCTTTCCCCTAAATTATTATTTTTTATCTCGTTTTTCATTCCATAAGTGTAACGTTACGCATAAACTATTTATAATGTTATATAAGGCGCCACACTGGGGTTTTGTGCATCGCACTTAGTAACTGAATGGGCAGACAAGGAAGACTAAAGAAAACTAAAGATCGAAGAATAATTATCTTTTTCTTTTTGTGAAATGAACATTTGTTTTTGAGGCTATTTTTCAATTTCAAAAGGAGAGAATATGGATATCCAGTTTTAGATAATGGAGAAAGGTCAGCTGTGTCTCATGGGGAGAAGGCTGAAATGCTTGCTGAGACATTTGTGAAAGTGCATAGCTCAAACAATATTAATGACGAAATTAAAAAGGGAAGAGAGCCAACTATTAGAGAGAACAGTGGAGCAAAGGGAGAGAAGTCGAGTGAGATTATAAACACACTTTTCACTCAAGTGGAGCTTAATTATGTAATTAGGAAATCAGGGATAACATCACCAGGCAAAGATCTAATTTGTTATATTATGCTCCACCATCTTAGTGAAGCATCAAAATAAGTTTTAATAGAGTTTTATAATAAAGTGTGGGAAGAAGGGAGATTACCCACCAGTTGGAAGGAAGCAGTAATCGTACCAATTCGTAAACCAGGAAAAGATCATAACAACCCAAGTAATTATAGACCTATTGTCACGTTTCAGGTCTGTCTCGCCATGTTTTATGTTTATTCATTTTGTCTTAGTCTTGTATTGTCTTATCATGTATTATGTAAGTCTAGGTTCGTCATGTTGTTTAGTTTATTTCTTGTTACGATTTATTTTCTCGTCATGTCTAGTGATGTTTTGTTACGATTATATTACCTTGTTATGTTGAGTGGTTATCGTCTTAGTTTTGTTTTGTGTTATGTTTTGAATTATGTTTATTGTTACGGAGACTGGTTACTGTTTAAACATACACTTTTACATGTCTTTCCGCAAACCTTGCGTTCCGCCTTTTCTCTCTCTCTCTTTCTGTCATTCACTCCCTAATTGTTTCCATTTGTCTATTTACTAAAACTACTAACGCTAGATCAGGATTGGGTAGAAACTAACAAACTAATCATGTGTTCATGTTACCTTACGTTTCTCATGCATGTAATTTACTAATTTACTAATGCTAGGGCAGGATAGGTTTATTACTAACGATTACTAATTACCTTGTTAAACTTGTCATCCATCGCACCTGTTTTCCATTTCCTTGCTACGCTCTAACTAATTGTCTACACCTGTCTACACCTGCATTTATATCCCAGTCGCGCTACTGTTCACTGCGAAATTGTCTGCATCTAGTTTACGACGCAACGCTTGAGCATTATTTACTGATTGATTCACGTTAAGATCCAAGCCTGTTTACCGACTATTGTTTATTGATTTCGGTTTTGTTGACCACCGCTTGTTTTTGACCACGTCCTCGCCTACCGTCTTTGTACTTTTGTCTCGCTGATTGTTTTATGGTTTCGACTTCCGCATCGCCCTCGACTACGACTCTGCCTGCCGTCTGCCTGTACTTCTGCCCCGCTGACAGTTCTCCTGCTACCGGACCTCCTTGCACGTCTACCGACTACAAGTTTGCCTCTTCCCTCGGCACCGTGGTTTTTGTTTGTTTAATATTTGTTTGGCTGGATCTACGTGTATGGACTTTGCTTGTTGTGACTACGCTCCTGGGATTCGTCCCAAATAAAGCCCTGACGGAACTTTATCCTATTATTTTTTCTGAGTTGTGCATTTTGGGTCCAACCCCCACGCACCCGTCTCACCAATAGCACTGACCTCTCACCTATGTAAAATAATGGAAAAGATGATAAATGAAAGACTAACATATTATATAGAAAGGAGAGGTTTAATGACACAGTATCAAAGCGGGTTCAGGAAAGGAAGGGGAATTACGGACCCAACGCTTCGTTTAGAACATGAAAGAAGAAAGGCTCAAATAAATAAAGAGAGTGTAGTAGCAGTCTTTTGATGTGGAAACGGCATATGATATGTTGTGGAAAGAAGGATTATTGATAAAGTCAGATAAATTAAAATAGGAGGAAGAATGTACAGGTGGATAAAGGATTTCTTAAGTGATAGAGCAATTCAAGTTAGAGTAGGAAGATGTTATTCAAATAAATACTTAGTGGAAAATGGTACTCCACAAGGAAGTATAATTAGTCCTTTATTGTTTTCTATTATGATTAATGATGTATTTGCAAATATAGATACAAATAGTGTCAATTTATGTTGATGGTGCATTGTGGAAAAGAGGAAGAAATGTAGAGTTTATAGTGAAGAAGGTGCAAGAAGCTATTAGTAAAGTTGAAGAGTGGTCATTGAAGTGGGGTTTTACATTTTCAGTAGAGAAAACAAAATCATTATTCTTTACACGGAAGAAGATATGGAACCAATTAAACCTAAGATTATATAGGAAAAATTTAACACATTTTTAGGTTTATGGTTTGATGAGAGACTAAGAAAAGATAATTGACAAATGTAAAAAGGTATTGAATGTGATGAGGTGTTTAGTAGGAACTGAATGGGGTGCAGAAAGAAGAACAATGGCAGTTATATATGTATGTTTAATCAGATCTGTTTTTTCAATGTATCTGTATTTATGTTACTGAGCTAGCTAGCTTGCTAAACACGTCGCGATTCGTTTACTATTTTGACAAGCTGCTGCCATCCAGGCTTCACTAACGGAGTATACATTGGTGCTGGAGGAACGCATTGGCAAATCATTGGAGACGTCGGTATCTGGAATCCTACCGGAGGGTGACAGCAATAGCCTATAGCTACATTTTCCCTGTCCTTGCAGAGAGCCAGAAGGAGGTGTCACAAGCCTCAAACAAAGTGATTATGTGGCCATGGTTCAAATTTTTTTATAAAGCTGTAAATGTAATGTAAAGCCATAGCAATAAAGCCTAATGCTGCATTCACGTCATATCAGAATGAACTAATAAGCACCTTCCGACTGGGAAAAAACAGTTCACGTCAACCTCTGACATTAAATCATAAACAAGCGCATCAACCACATGACATGCCATTTCTACAGCCTACCATGATGTTTACAGGTGAGCCTTGAACTTGAACTCACTGTTATATTTCGTTGTTGCGTAGGCCCATACTTTCTTTATGGAATTTATATTCAACTCCACTTGAGAATGAATTAATCAGGATTACCGGAATGAAACATCAGGCATTTTAATGTTGAATCCTGTTGCGTTTTTATATGATATGAATAATTATAATATCCAATTGGCATATTAAAACCGCTGAGACCACTCGTGAAGTTTGTTCAGCTCTTACGAATAAGCTGACGTCCGAAAACTTTGATAAATCCCACATTATTTGTGGAAATGCATTTATGCTGTATTTACGGTGACACGTTTGTTCGGCACACGTTTGATAAATGAGGCCCTTAAGCACAGGATGCTAATGGATCCATTAATTTAATTATTTTAGGCAGAGCTCACTGTTGATGAGAGAAATACAGATGCAACAAGATTTATGCTTTTCTTCATTAGTATGACTTTTGTAGGAACAGAAATATTTACTAAAGATAAATAGACCCAACATCAACTACTGGACAATCAACAAACTTAACTGCTGTTTAAGCCACACAATAAAGTTGAGCATGGAGGTCTATGTAACATTTTATTTTACCTTTAATGCTTTGCAAACACTTTATTTGTGGATTCAGTAGTAATTGATCGATAAAAAAGAAAAAAAAGAAAAACATAATTTCTTGACTGAAAACCACAATAAAATGAACCTAAAATGCTATTATAGACAGGATGAATCAAGATCTCCAGTTTGTTTAAATATACTTCAATAAGATCAGCAGCCTGAAGATAATATGTAGTTTAACTGCACCAGGCGTTACTCAGGTGGAAGTGTACTTGCGTGTCGGACAGAAGAACATCCAGTCTCTCTCCACTGCACACTGACCCTCAGCCTGCAGAGCACCAGTCCAAACTCACACAAAAGAGGAACTGCTCATGTGTGGCTTTTTGTGAAATATGCCCAGAATGTGAGCCTGTAATCTTTAATTAACTTTCAGAGAAAATGTGTGGCCATATGTAACCTACCCACACTTGTCTAAAACAGGAAGGCAAACTTTGAAAACAACTCTATCATGTATAGTGGTTAATGGCTTAACACTTCCTTCCATCACCCAGTCTACACATGAAATTGAGAAACATCTACTCTACCATGCAATAGTTACTGTATTCAAGCCTTCTGGGACCATACACATTTCAGAATTTCTGGCCATTTTTCTCAGGATTTACATGCTGTTTACATGCTATACACTCACTGAGCACTTTATTAGGAACACTATAATAATACTGGGTAGGGCCTCCCTGTGCTCTCAAAACAGCCTCAATTCTTTGTGGCATGGACTCCACAAGATGTTGGAAACATTCAATCTGAGATTCTGTTCCATGTTGAACTGACTGCATCGCGCATTTTCTGTAGATTTGTCAGCTGCACATTCATGCTGCGAATCTCCCTATCTACCACATCCCAAAGCTGTTCT